>NC_044905.1:84328794-84596063 GCF_001633185.2 Quercus lobata
TCCTTCGATTGATCAAGACATGACCAAAAGCATGTCGAAGCCTAGATTTTGATAGATCAAGTGGTGATCAAATGACATTCGGAATCCTAAAAATTTGTCTTCTTTGACTTGCATCTTTGACTCTTAATCTTGATATCATGGAATCTGCCAACCTAAAACCTAATAACCGTACATAAGGAATATATATTCCGTGCAAGAAAATAGCTATTTCATTACAATGTACTAAGCATGCCACAATACAAGAAACACCTATACTAGTACCACATGATCTCTTTATACAGATCTATTTGATTCTTTTAATAAATTAAATTTCATTGAACTTTGTAATGGTCATGTTCAATTTCAGGGTTGAAATCAAAACAGGAAAACTCAAAGTATTCTAAAGTCAATGAATTGTTAAAAATATGTCTTCAGGGTTACGGAGGCGATGTTGAGAATTCAAACGAAACCTTAGTGATTTCAAATGTTCTGTTTGAAGCACAGCAGAAGTAGGCAACATCTGTTGGGCTTTGTGGAGCCTAGTTGTGTTTGATCTGGATGATGACCCAACCCGAAATAATGTTGCATGGTTTTTAATGAGAAATTTTCTGAGACTTAGTCCATGTGCGCAGGATGTAGAAAAACATTGTTTTGGTGATTAGGGTTTTTTGTTGTTGTCGTTGTTTTTGAGAGTAAGAAAAATTGTACTGTCACACTTTTTATTTTTTCCCTAATAATAGTGAAATCCTTGCAACTCCATGAACGTAGGCAATTTGCCGAACCATGTAAATACTGTCTTGTGCGTGTGATTATTTTTCTTTAGTGTGTGTTTTCTCTATTTTGTTTTTCACAGGTTTGAAAATTTCGGGTTAATTCTCTACAACATTGAGTTCTTTGTTAAGCTTATTTGTTTTAACTTTGATCTATTATGGAAAACAAAAGACAGTAAAAGCATATTTCATATTGCTGTTGAGAAGCGCCATGAAAGCATCTTCAAATTACTTAATGAGATAGGCTCAATTGGAGATCTAATAGTCGATGGAACAATTGAAGGTGAAAGCAACATATTGCATTTGGCTGCAGGATTGGCACCTCAAGAGAAGCTCAATGCTATATCAAATGCAACTAGAACTATTATGGTTCAAGGTACCGATTCATGTGCTTTGTGTAGTAATTGATGAACCATTTAATAGAATGTTCGTTCCTATTTGCACACAAATTTTCTACCTAAAATTTTCAAATTTTTTGGACTGACAAGTCTCTCATGTGGTATTTCCTATGATATGCTATTGAAGGAGGTGGAAAAGGCTGTAAAACCTGCATTCAAAGAAATGAAAAATACGAAAGGGGAAACACCATATGTTTTATTTGTGATGAACCACGAGAACTTAAGGATGGAAGGAGAGAAGTGGATGATTAACACAGCTAAATCATCTATGGTGGTTGCTACACTAATTGGTACTATAGTGTTTAGTGACCAAGCAGCTGATAAATCGAACCGTAGTCCTAAACTTTTTCTGGCCTATTCAATTTCAAGTGCAATAGCGTTATTTGGTTCATTAACATCCCTAATAATGTTTTTATCCATTCTTACCTCACGTTATTCATATGAAGACTGTTAGGTTTTGAGTTTGTAATGTTGGCAAACCATGACAAAACATGATAAAAACTAAGTTTCATTGGTTTAGAATGGTCTACATTGAAGCCCAAGACAAAAAACTCAAGTTCAGGATGAAAAAAATGAGTTGCAAGTTATTTGGTTCGATTGGTACTCGATTAGTCGAAAATCATATATCAGCAAACGTAAAAAAGCCATAACTTATCCGTTTTAAGCACAAATCGCGAGCCATTTTTTCCAATATTTAAAGGACATTATAAGCTAACCCTAGGTGGGGTTTTCAGAGTTTTTAGAGAGATTAGAGTGCATCTGGTGCCTCTTTTTGTATTTAGGGTTTTGTACCCAAAGGCTTTCTAAAGGTTGCTCTTTATGCTGTGTGTGTAAATCTTTTATGAGATCTAGAGGTGTTTGCCTTCACATTCACTTAGGATTTCCAATCTTAAGATTGATGTCGAGAGTTTGGTGATCAATTCAGTTGCAGATTCAAGAGCTTAAAGATATCCAAGCAGGAGTGCTTATGCTTACTGGGAATCCAAAAAAGAAGTAGTCCGTGGACTCGGAGCTATCATGTGGTCATGGTAGTAAGTTTCCTACTCGAGGTAGCAACAAGAAGTTAGTGGTTTAAGTCGCTATTATGTAAACTTCAATTCTTTCATAGTGGATTTGTTTTATCTTAAGGATAGTTATGTTAAATCCTCCCTAGGTTTTTTACCGGTTTGATTTTCTTGGGTCATCATATCATTATGTTCTTTATTTTCCATACTTTACAATGATATGATTGAAAGTTCAATTAATGTATAAAATACTATGAATGTTTAGACCCCCAATTTACAAATTAGCAATTCAAGCTTAATATCAAACAATTAATGTGCGGAATATGAACATAAGCTTAATACAGAATTAGTAAACAATCTAAACCAAATAAAAACACATCCACAATAGAAATTAAATGGCAAAGATTAAGGGAAGAGAGATGCAAACACAAGGACAATACAACGATGTATTATCAAAGAGGAAACCGAAACCCTCGGCGTAAAACCTCTCCGCCGCCCTCTAAGCAGTAAATAATCCACTAAAGAAGGTAGTTGGGATACATGAACAGCAGAAGACCCTCCAAGCCCTAATCTACCCAATGTACCTAAGCCCTCTAAGCTCCTACTCCAACGAAGTTACGCCAAACTCATTTCTTCTTTAGCTTCTCTGATTCCACTACTTGACCACAGCATCAACCAATATGAAATTGGTCCCTTCTTAACTACTTCCCAAACACCAAATGGCCTTCTCACAGATATGGGTATGGTGAGAAAAGGTTTTGGTAATGTACCTCTCAAGGATTTGACAATGGAGAGGAAGAGAGTAGAAGAATTTGAAGAGTCTCTATGTGAAGATTATGGATGAATCAATCTTGTTTTTCTCTAAGGTTTCTCTCTCAAAATTCTCTCTAGAAGCTGTCTCAATATCGTGGGTATAAGGGTATATATATAGTAGGGTGAGAAGGAATGTGAAAAGTCAGTTTTTCCCAAACAGGGTGGTTTGGCGACTTGACCTCGCGAGTGGGCTGAGTCACGAGTTTAAGCCACGAGCTAATGGCCTGGCCAGCTTGGACTTTTGTCTTGTAGTGCAACAGTTGACATGACACTTTAACTCCCTTGCATGCTCCACATGTGTGACAACTTTGGTGGCTTACCAGTTACGAGTCACTCGCGAGTCCAGCCACGAGTCTCTGCGTCCTTGCACAATCTTGAGCATTTCTTCACACTCTCTCACTCACTACCTTTACATGATTCCCACCTAAATACAGGGTTACTAATTGCTAAAATATAAGCAAATTTAGTATGGAATAAAGCCAACAAGATGGTCAATAAAATTCAACCTTACAATCTCCCCCTTTGGCTATTCCGTGACAAAACCTTAAAACAAACTCTAGACTTAACATGTAAGTTGGGAACAGTTAAACAAAACTCCTTCACACTTGACTCTATAATCTGATAAGCTCTTGAATCATATGAATAAGAATCTCCTGAAACATAACAATGTAAGGTTGAATTTATTCAACCATCTAATTGGCTTTATTCCGTGCCAAATTTGCCTGTAATTCAGCATTTAGTAACCCTGTATTTAGGTGGGTTTGATGTAAGGGTAGTGAGTGAGATAGAGTGAAGATTGCTCAAGAGTATGCAAGAAAACAGAGACTCGCGACTGGGCCTCGCGGGTGACTCGCGGCTTCAAGCCGCCAGACGCAGCACACATGCCAAGCATACTAGAAGGTGAACAGTCATGCAAGCTGGAGCACTACAGGACAAAACAAGACAACTGGCCATACGGTTATCTCGCGACTGGATCTCGTGACTTAGTCAAGCCGCGAGCCACCCCTGTTTTGTTAAACCTGACGTTTCACATTCCTCTCCCACTCCAGTATAAATACCCCTTTTACCCACGATTGTGAGAGAGCTTCCAAAGAGAATTTTGAGAGAGAAACCCTAAAGAAAAACAAGATTGATTCACCCACAATCTATACATTAGAGTCTCTTCAAATTCTTCAACTCTCTTCCTCTCCATTGTCAAATCCTTGAAAGTCATTATACCAAACCTGATTCTCACCATTATCATTACTGTGAGAGAGTTGTTTGGATTTCTGGGAAGCAGTTAGGAAGGAACCAATCTTCATTGGTTGATGCTACGGTCTAGTAGCGGAATCCGGGAAGCTAGAAAAGAAAAAAGTTCGGCGCAACCTTGTTGGAGTAAGAAGCTTGGAGGGCTTAGGTGCATTGGGTAGATTAGGCTTGGAGGGTCTATTGCTGTCCATGTATCCCAACTATATTTTCTAGTGGATTGTTTACCGCTTGGAGGGCGGCGGAGAGGTTTTACGCCGAGAGCTTCGGTTTCCTCTTCGATAACACATCGCGTGTTGTCCTTGTGTTTCCATCTTCCTTCCTCTCTATCTTTGCCTTTTTATTATCTGTTGTGGATTGTGTTTTTGTTTCGGCTTAGATAGTTTTTACCTATTTCATATTATAGCATATGTTAAGTTTCCGCACACTAGTTGTTTGACATATTACTTGAATTGGTTAAGTTGTAATTTGGGGGTCTAAACGTTCAAAGGTGTTTATACACGTTTTTGAACTTTCAATTGGTATCAGAGCGGGTACACTGCTATTGGTTTCATTACCATTGTATGATCCTTGACTCCCTTTTGAGATGGATCGGTCTCAATCCCTAAATGCACCTCCATATTTTGATGGTAGTAATTATGCTTTTTGGAAGGTTCGCATGAGAGCTTTTCTATGTTCTATTGATGAATCTGTTTGGAATGCTGTTGAGATTGGTTGGACCAGACCTGAGGCAACCAAATCCACTTGGGATAAGGCAGCACTTACTGCATCTAATGCTAACAGCAAAGCACTCAATGCTATTTTCTGTGGTGTGTCTCCAGATGAATTTCACAGGATTTCTCATATTACCGTTGCCAAAGAAGCTTGGGAGATTTTGGAAACCACCTATGAAGGCACGAAGAAAGTGAAAGACACCAAGTTGCAAATGCTAACCACTCGGTTTGAGGAGCTCAAAATGAGTGAGGATGAGTCTTTTGACTCTTTCTATGGGAAGCTAAATGAGGTGGTTGTCAGTAAGTTCAATTTGGGGGAGAAAATGGAGGATTCAAAAATTGTAAGGAAGATCCTTCGATCATTGCCGGAAAGTTTTCGTACTAAAGTGACAGCGATTGAAGAGAGCAAGGACCTTGATGACATCAAAGTACAGGAGCTGGTTGGTTCTCTGCAGACCTATGAGATGTCACTGCCCAATCAACGGAAGAGTAAATCTCTTGCTCTTAAGACCATTAATGAGAAGGTGGAAGATCAAGACTCATCGGGAGAAGATGTATTTGACAAAGATGTTGCATACCTTGTCAAAAATTTCAGAAAGTTCTTGAAATTCAAAAATAATGGCAAATTTGATGATAAAAGAAAATTCCAAAGTTCTAGAAGGGAGAAAAGGGAATTCAAAAAGAAAGATGGAAAAGTATCCCAACCTACACAAGGTGTAACTTGCTTCGAATGTAACGGGCATGGACATTTTAAGAAGGAATGTCCGAATTATTTGAAATCGAAAGGCAAAGTGTATGCCACGACATTGAGTGACTCGGATTCATCTGACTCAGAATCAGAAAAAAGCTGTGATGGAGAGGGGAACTATTCGGCTTTTATGACTATTGCTCATATTGAGTCTTCAGATGAGTTGAAACTGCTTGTACGAGACCTTGGAGAACATAGTGATGATGAATCACTAGGAATTGTTGAAGAATCAGATGTTGAAGAGGATGAAAGTACAGCAAATCTTCAAGAGAATTATAACTCACTCTTGGAGAAGTCGGGTGAGTACACAAGGGTGGCCAAGGCAGCTGTGAGAAAAATGAAGAGGGCAGAGGAGGACTACAAAAGTCTCTTAATCCGATATAGGGAGGCCAAATGTGAGATAGAAACATTGAATGGTGAGCTGTTCGAAACTTACACAAAAGTGAGATTTCTTGAGAATGAGGTTGTGCAAGCAAATGCTAAAATAGAGAGGGTCACCACCAAGAAGCTAGATGATGTTATCTCATTTCAAAATAGCTTTTCAGACAAATCCGGATTGGGATATACCGGAGGAAGTAGTTCATCTGGATATGTCACTAAAGAAGTGAAGTTTGTAAAGGCCAAAGATCCAGTTGTAGATGACCTTACTGAGGAGAAGCTCAAGGTGGAGGAGAAGAAGAGTGTGGTGAACCAACGGATGTTGAATCCCCGTAATCAGTCTGTGGACAGGTCTGAATCTCGTGCCAAGTCACTCCCACGACCACAAAGAGGTCCTAGAGCAACTTATGTATGTCATTATTGTAGACTTCAAGGGCATACTCGACCAAATTGCCAAAAGCTGAGAGCAAAGAATAGTGCAACTCCTCAAAGGTCAGGAGGACCTAGAAATGATAGAAGAAATTGGGCAGGTGATCAATCTAGAGATCAGAATGGTGATCCCGGAATGATGAACGTGATGAAGATGATTGGTGCATTCACCAACTGCTTGGAAAGCTTCTCACGAAGGTTTGAAAGCCCTAACTCCCGTACCCAATCCTATAAGGAAATCACCCCAAACGCAAGTGATGTGTGGGTGAAAAAGGGTACTCATGCATAAGCATTACAACATGTCCATGCATTAATACTTCCTATGCTTTGTGATAATGTTTGTTTGTTTGTTTGATTGCTGTTTTTGCTGTTGGTTGTTTACTTGTCTTCTTGTGCATATTTTTAATTTTGTTTTATCAATCTTTTTGCTTTTAGTGTCAAAAATCCAAAAATCACATAAAAATTAGAAAATCAAAAAGCTTGATTGACTTTGTTGAGCTTTTGTCTCAAAGCTTGTTTTGTCTTGTACCTTTGTGCTAATGACTTTGTGCATTTTAGAGCATTGCTTGTTTTCATGCACTCATATCTCTGTGGGAGAAATCTTGAAATCTATGTGATTGTTGTAAATAGATCTTCAAACTTGTCATGAATGATTAGTGAATGGTTTTGTTGATCTTAAGACATGCATAGACTTGTGTCTATATATCTTCCCACTCTTTATTTTTGTTTTGCTAAAAAGAGCTCACCAAATGTAAATCTCCAAATGAAAAGAGATATTGAGCTGCAAAAGGCTGTCGCACATTCTAGTATTCGACTAGGAAAAAGTGTAAGCGACTTTATATTAAAGAAAATGTTTATTCAAAAAGCCAAAGGCTTGTTCATTAAAGTGAAATATCAAATATCACTCTCACAATGAGAGGTGATTGCCTCAAAAGATCAAAAAGATCAAATGTTATGATTAAAAGTGGAGTCAAATGTAAAGCTCCAAGTTATGTTATCAAATTTTGTGGGAGGTCATATATACATATTTCTATAATTGAGATGGGTCACATGATCTAGTGCTAATTGTGTATGTCTTGGTTGAATTGATCATTGAAGCTTCACATTAGACTAAGGGCTATCTCATTGTTGATATCCACACATAACACACAAGTTTATGTTCAATAAATGCCATATTCATTTGTGTGATTGTACTTGATAAAATGTGTTTTCACATACTCAATCTTTGTTAATTCAAGCACAAAAAGATTTTTGAGTGTTTTAGGTGTTTTTGGAAAGTATTTTGTTTGAAAAATCTGAAAATTTCAAAAATCCTGTTTTGCCCTGTTTTGGCGGCTCAGTCGCAGGTATGTCAAGTCGCGAGCCTCAGTCGCGTCTTCGCGGGTTATTTTTGGCGACTTGTTCGCGAGTGGAAGGTCCAGTCGCGAGGGTTACTTAGAGATTTTCGCGGCTAAGCTCGCGACTCACTCGCGGGTAGACTTCCAGTCGCGAAAAACACTTAGAAAAATTTTTCAAATTTTTGTCCTTGAGTGTTTTGGCGGCTTGAACTGGTGACTTTGTGGCGATTTAATCAAGTCGTGAAAAACGCGTGTTTGGCAGAAATAGGAGCAGTTTTTAAATCTTTTTCAGTTTTCCCTCAAACATTTGTGACTGTTCATCTTCTCTCTAAACTATCTCCCTCCCAAACACTCTGTGCTCCCATTTCCAATCTCCATTGTTGCATATTTTCTGCTCAAATTCTTCAAGTCATAGGTATGGGTTTTCAGTTTTGAACTCATTTCTACTTGATTTTGTGTTTTTCCCTTTGATCTTTCGCATATGTTTATGATTTAGACATGGGTTTGTGTTTTGGCTATTGTTCTTTGTTCATGCTTAGCTTGCGGATGCTGTTGCTAAAGTTTGTGTTGATCTTGGTTGTTTCCTTTTTGGTCTTCATCCTGTGCTTAGCTAAGTGTGTCTTTTATTTTATCTGATCTTGAGCTGTTGTGTTGTTTCAAAATGTTCCGTTTGATGATGTGTGTTTTACTGTGCTGAATGTGCATTTTCTATTGTGTTAATCTGTTGGGAGCATCTGTTAGTTTCAAATTGCTGAGTGTGAGTCATGTCATTTTTCCATTATATGTCTCAATGACATATATCTGCCTTTAGGATAGTTTCTATATCTACTGATTTTATTCTCCCCTGCATTCTCCATGTTGTTCTTGTGTTTCCTATTTTAGGCTTGTTTGTCCATGTGGTTGATCTAAGTAGCTTATTGTTTAAGTGTTCAAGTTCATCTGTGTGGTTGTAATCTCTTTGTTAATTACATGGTACTGACTAGGTCTACACATATATTGTTCTTTGCTGTTGTGGCCTCTTCTGATTGTTCATAGATGGCTCCCTCACCTCCGAAGAAGAAAACTCCTGCAAAGAAGGCTAACAAAAGATTGAAAATGGATTCTAAACTGTTTAGGTCAGTTCAACACTTTGAGAGATATAAGGATAACTTCTTAAAAGCTAGAATTATTCAAGAAAGATTTATAGATTTGGAGGACTTAAGACAAACCTTTATCCCCAACTGTTTTGAAGGTAGAGGATGGGAAAAACTTTTGAGTGATTTCCCTGTAGTGTGTGAACCCCTGATTAGGGAATTTTATTCAAATGCAGTGATAAAAGAGAATGAGTTAAGTTGTTAGGTTAGAGGTAAAGAATTCATTTTGGATGCACATGTCATTGATGATGTGTTAGGACTTGAAGGATTAGAAGATCAGGAATTTATCAATTACAAGGATAGGAGTGTTTCTATTGAAACAGTTCAACAAAGGATAGGTGGGCAGAGAGAAGGAAATTGTTTGAATACCACTGCCTTTCCAGTGGACATGAGGTGTCTAACAATAATCATGATGTTTAACCTCTATCCCATTAAGAAGTTGACTACAATCAACTGTGCTAGAGCAATTTTTCTGATGGATCTCAAAGAAAAGAATTTCATAGACATAAGTTCCCACATATATGACACCATTGTGGATGAGACAAGAACAACCTCTAGGCCAAAATTGATCTTTCCCAGTTTGCTAATGAGGATTTTTAGAAGGAAGGGTGTTCCAATCCCTCAAGACATCAGTCCCATGTCCACACCCTCTGCAATTAATAAGCTTAAAGGATAAGTGTTAGGCTTCCAGGAGAAGAAGATGAAGGTGATGAAGGAGAGGGTGTCCCAATGGAGACTGAAGCAGAGGCAGTAGGGCATGCATCAACCTCAACACCCAGGAGGAGTGGCAAAAGGTCTAGAGCATCAACTTCCTCAGATACACCTCCAGATGCTCTAGAGTGAGATAGAGTGAAGATTGCTCAAGAGTGTGCAAGAAAACAAAGACTTGCGGCTGGGCCTCGTGGGTGACTCGCGGCTTCAAGCCGCCAGACGCAGCACACGTGCCAAGCATGCTGGAAGGTGAACAGTCATGCAAGCTGGAGCACTACAGGACAAAACAAGACAACTGCCCATATGGTTGTCTCGCGACTGGATCTCGCGACTTAGTCAAGCCGCGAGCCACCCCTGTTTTGTTAAATCTGACGTTTCACATTCCTCTCCCACTCCAGTATAAATACCCATTTTACCCACGATTGTGAGAGAGCTTCCAAAGAGAATTTTTAGAGAGAAACCCTAAAGAAAAACAAGATTGATTCACCCACAATCTATACATTAGAGTCTCTTCAAATTCCTCAACTCTCTTCCTTTTCATTGTCAAATCCTTGAGAGGCATTATACCAAACCTGATTCTCACCATTATCATTACTGTGAGAGAGCTGTTTGGATTTCTGAGAAGCAGTTAGGAAGGAACCAATCTTCATTGGTTGATGCTATAGTCTAGTAGCGGAATCCGGGAAGCTAGAAAAGAAAAAGGTTCAGCGCAACCTCATTGGAGCAAGAAGCTTGGAGGGCTTAGGTGCACTGGGTAGATTAGGCTTGGAGGGTCTATTGCTGTCCATGTATCCCAACTGTATTTTCTAGTGGATTGTTTATCGCTTGGAGGGCGGCGGAGAGGTTTTACGCCGAGGGCTTCGGTTTCCTCTTCGATAACACATTGCGTGTTGTCCTTGTGTTTGCATTTTCCTTCCTCTCTATCTTTGCCTTTTTATTATCTGCTGTGGATTGTGTTTTTGTTTCGGCTTAGATAGTTTTTACCTATTTCATATTATAGCATATGTTAAGTTTCCGCACACTAGTTGTTTGACATATTGCTTGAATTGGTTAAGTTGTAATTTGGGGGTCTAAACGTTCAAAGGTGTTTATACACGTTTTTGAACTTTCAAACAACATAGTATGATCATTGTATGAAGAAAAACTTGTAGTTGCATATGAGACAAGCACAATGTGATCAAGCAAAATGGAATGAGAAATAAACCATGACTTAACTAAACAGGAAATCACTATAAAATAGTGACCACAATGCTCATTCACACTTGGAATGAACATCCAGATATACAAGCCAATAAGCTCAATGCAAATCACTTGCATGCCCAATACTCAACCAATGCACAATACATAAAGTATATGCATCTAGAAACAAAATTCTACAAGGGCACAAGAGTGAGAATACTTAAAGAAAATGCATAACATTTAGCTAGAAGTATTAGACAACAAAACAGAAAGGCTACATAAGCATGGTACAAACCATTAAAACCTACAAAAACATGGAAACAAACCCTAAAAAATTACAAAAGTAACATGGGACCAAACTCAAAAAAATACTGAATATAAACTTAAACAATATAAACTAAAAGTGCTTAAAGTTTCTTCCCTTCAAAATGATAAGAAGCTGTGATGCACTTGGAACATATATACTTATAACCTGAAACTCTTGCACAAAAGACATTAGACCCTCAAGGTAAAGCAAGTAATAAAAGGATAAGTATAATGTAATAAGTGAATTGCGATCAAGTAAATATGATGTGAAACATGTAAACAACTTGATCATACACCAAAACAGTCATATAGAAATGACTACAATGATCACATAGCAAAGCAAATAATCATCTGAACATGCATTCAATGAAGCATAATAGCATAGGGAAATATGCATGTCCAAAACACAAACATGATGCGATGAGAACAACAGAGCATAACTCAAAGCACCATAAAGCCAACAAGAAAACAAAAGAACAAAGATTTCTAATTAACACAATGTCTTCTCCCTCTTGGTATATGCATCTCCCCTATGGAATATCTCTCCCCCTACAAATGTGCATGAGAAATAGAATTTCTCCCCCTAAGGATGTGCACAAGAGTCATATAGAAATGACAAAATACTCCAGTATATTCTCTAGAGTATACTCTCCCTCTTTTTATCAGGAATAGACAAAGGGTCAAGGAGAAATGAGGATAAGAGATAAAGGTATGAATAATGATAATGATGCATGAAGGGTGCGAGATGAATGAGAAAATAAAGCTCAAACCTAAGACAAAGTAAACTGCTACAAAGTATAAGGTAAACATGACAAGCTAGGATGAAGAGGTAAGGTATAGACCAATGCATGACAAGGGTAGCAAAGGTGTATGCAAGAGATGGCTATGTGCAATGCATGGAAAATGCACATGTGGGGGAAAGGTGTGTTAAATACACAACCAATGAACCAAACATGTTTCTAATGAGAAAACATGAGAAACCCCAAAATTTGGTACTCATTGGAGTTCAAACAAGCGAGAAAATGCCTAAGAGGCATTTTATTAAACACCTAGTGTGCACACTATGAATAACAATGTAAAACAATGCATGAACATCATGAAATCCACCCTTAATACATGTTCTTTATGCTACAAGGGGCCAACATCCAATGTAAATTAACAAAAGAAACCAATCCCATGAAAAAATTTGACAAAAATTAAGTTTTCCTAACCCCTATGATGAAAATCCCAACCAAGAGTACAAAACTCTCCAAAACATAATCTAAGGATCAAAATTAATGAAAAGAATTTATAATTACCTTAAAGATGTTAATGGAATGAAAAACCATTCAAATTGGTTAGGTTTTGATGTAAAAATATTGAAAAAGAGGTTTTAAAGAGGATGGGAGAGGTTTAAAACAAGTTTTCCATGAAAAAACTCTTTAAAAAGTTAATTCTGGGTGTTCGCGACTGGCGAGTCGCGAGTTGAGTCGCGAGTGAGTCTCAAAACCCTTTTGTGTGAACTCGCGACTTGAACTCGCAACTTGCTAGTCACCAAAACGAGCAGCCAAAACTCACAGCTTGCTCATAGCTCGCGCAAGTAGCCAGAATGAGTAGCCGAAAATTCTGACACTTGTTTTTCAAAATAGAACATGTTTAAATAATGAAAAACAAAGTAAGTACTAGACATGAACACAAAGAGTGATAAAAATCACTTCCAAAAACATATAAAATGATCAAAAATCTTTTTTGATAGATTTATATATATAATTGAGCACACACACATCACATTTAGACAAGTACAATTGAACAAATGAATAAGACATTTATTGAACATTAGGCATGTGTGTTGTGTGTGTGTATCAAATGTGGAATAGTCCTTAGTCTAGAATGAAACTTCAATGATCAATTCAATTAAGTCATACACAACTAGTACTAAGTCAAGTGATCTATTTCAATTATACAAATGAACATATATAACCTCCCATAAGAAAATGATTACATATCTTTGAAACTTTACAATACATAACATTTGATCATTTTGAATCAGTACATCTCATTTTAAGATTGATGCCTAAAATTTTTGATATTTCAATTTGATGAATAAGACTTTGGCTTTTAGGCATCATATATTTTCATTACAAGTCGTTTTCCCTTTTTCCTAGTCAAATACTAGTATGTGCGACGGTTTTTACAACTCATTATCTCTTTTTATTTTAAGATTTACATTTGTTGAGCTCTTTAAGCAAAAACAATAAAAAGTGTGGGAAGATATATAGGCATAAGTCTATGCAAGTATCAAAACCATCAAGACTATTGACCAATCATTCAGGACAAATTTGAAGATCGATTTACAACAATTACACATAGATTTCAAGATTTTTCCCACAAAGAAATAAGTGCATAAAGAACAAGTTAAACTCATAAATGCATAAAGTCATTTGTACGAAAGTACAAGGCAAAACTCACATGTGATATGTGTTTAAACATGTACGATCAAACTTTTTGAATTTTTTACTTTTTATGTGATTTTGGATTTTTTACTTACACAAAACAAAAAAAATAAGATCAAATGTAAAAACAATAAAAACAATGCATATAAAGAGATGCATGATACACAAATGCATGACAATGAAGCATCTAATGCATGAAGGGTCCTACAAAGATCGAAAGAATTAGATAAAAGACCAAAAGAGCAAAAGCTCAACCATAGGAACCCTTCCTCATCCAAATGGAATGATTGTTTGGAATGAGTGTCTCAAGAGAAGTGAGACGAGGGTTGGAAGAATGAGAACTAGAAATGCATATAGTCAAGGAGTTAAGAGCATTAAACATTTTCTTTAATAACATGCTATTTTCACTCAAAACCGGTTTACCATTTTTAGGACAACTTCCAAGAAGCTCAAGTTTCTCTTTTATTTTTATTCTTTTAAGAACATGAAACTTAGAGCAATGAGGTCTTAGATGACCAAAAGCACCACAATGGTGACAAACAATATGTTTATGTCCATTAGGCTTTTTGGAAAGGGATCTAGCAACATGATTTTGTTCTCTCTTCAACTTATGACATTGAGGTCTTATATGACCAATCACATCACAATGGTGACAAGTTGGAACAAACTTAGATCTATCCAAAGCCTTAAGTTGAGACCTAAATAGAGGCTTTGACTTAACAACTTTTCTCTCCACCTTTTGATTTCTTTTATGTGGAGGAATGTACACCGATTTTTCCTATGAGATAGAACACACAATAGGCACAAAATCAGGTACCACAACATGATTGCAACAAATATTTTCATCATTTTTAACAATAGGTTCATCAATCAAATACTTGGCATGCATCTTAAGAGATTCATTTTCACATTTTAACTCATCAACAAGTTTGTTAGACAAAATAAGTTTAGCATCCAAGTCCATATTCAAACATTCAAACTCTTTCAGCTTTTTAATAGAATTTTCAGTAAGTTTTTTATATTTTTCAACCAATTTGTTGGATTCATTGAGCTTAGCAATCAAATCATCATTTTCACAAAATAACTTGCTCAAATCCTTATTAAACTTCTTAGCCTTTTTCTTCAAGAGTTTAATGTTAGGAATATCAACAACATCTAAAGATTCATGTAACATAGCATCACAATCATGAGGATTATCACTTATAGAGGCATTTTCACAAACACATGGCATGTTACATTCATCATTAACCAAATCATACAAAGAGGCATAAAAGCACTATCCATGGCAAATAAACACAAGGGGTCAAGGATCACACTTAGGTATTTAAACCACAACAAGTGTACCTGCTCTGATACCAATTGAAAGTTCAATTAGTGTATAAAACACTATAAACATTTAGACCCCCAATTTACAAATTACCAATTCAAGCTTAATATCATACAATTAATGTGCAGAATATGAACATAAGCTTAATACAAAATTGATAAACAATCTAAACCAAATTAAAACACATCCATAGTAGAAATTAAATGGCAAAGATTAGGGGAAGAGAGATGCAAACACAAGGACAACACAACGATGTGTTATCGAAAAGGAAACCGAAACTCTCGGCGTAAAACCTCTCCACCGCCTTCTAAACGGTAAATAATCCACTAAAGAATGTAGTTGGGATACATGAACAGCAGAAGACCCTCCAAGCCTAATCTACCTAATGTATCTAAGCCCTCCAAGCTCCTACTCCAACGAGGTTACGCCGAACCTATTTCTTCTTTAGCTTCCCGGATTCCGCTACTTGACCATAACATCAACCAATATGAAATTGGTCCCTTCTTAACTGCTTCCCAAACATCAAATGACCTTCTCACAGATATGGGTATGGTGAGAAAAGGTTTTAATAATGTACCTCTCAAGGATTTAACAATGGAGAGGAAGAGAGTAGAGGAATTTGAAGAGTCTCTATGTGAAGATTGTGAATGAATCAATCTTGTTTTTCTCTAGGGTTTCTTTCTCAAAAATCTCACTGGAAGCTGCCTCAATATCGTGGGTATAAGGGTATATATAAAGTAGGGTGAGAAGGAATGTGGAAAGTCAGTTTTTCCTAAACAGGGTGGTCTAGTGACTTGACCTTGCGACTGAGCTGAGTCGCGAGTTCAAGCCACGAGCTAACGGCTTGGCCAGCTTAGGACTTTTGTCTTGTACTGCAACAGTTGACATAACTCTTCAGCTCCCTTGCATGCTCTACACGTGTGCCAACTTTGGCAGCTTGCCAGTCAAAAGTCACCCACGAGTCCAGCTGCGAATCTCTGCATCCTTGCACAATCTTGAATATTTTTTCACACTCTCTCACTCACTACCCTTACATGATTCCTACCTAAATACAGGATTACTAATTACTAAAATACAAGCAAATTTGGCACAGAATAAAGCCAACAAGATGGTTGATAAAATTCAACCTTACAATTGATATATATGTGTTTACCTAGATCTATTTAATTTGACTGAGTAATCACTTGGCTAATTAATTAGGTTAATCTAGTTGTGTTTTAAGGGGTCTAAAAACAAACAAGTAGTATCAGAGCAGGTAGCTCTTTTGTTTTAGATCTTTTGATCTAAGAGCTGATCCTTGATTCTTGTTATCATGGATAATCTGAAGTGTCTTTCTAATCATGTTTCTGCTTATGTTTCTATTGATCTTATTAATGCCTATGAAACTCTCCGTAAGGAATTATTGAAATATATGAAAATTGCTAAAAAATTCAAAGAAGAATTAAAATTGGCTAATCTTGAAAAAGAGAAATTGATTGTTAGATTAGATGAATCTAATAAAAAGAATGAATTTTTGAGAAATCAAATTTTCTTTTAAAATGAGAAGATGAAAAGCTTGGAACAAGAGTTAGTTGAATCTAAAGCTAAAATTGAAAATTTGACTAGTTCCAAGCCTGTTGTTGATAATAGAAGTGTTTCTGTTTCTCTTAAGCCTAAAACTGAGAAAGTTAATATCCCTACTTTCAAGAGAAATAATAAAGAAAAGACTTATTTTGTTAGGTTAGACAAAGGTAAAAGTTCTGATGTAGAAGCTGAAGTTTCTAAACCTATGTCTAAACCTACTGTTAGAGAGCATAATAAATTTTTTTTTGTGCCTACCTATCGCCTTTGTAGTGTTGTTGGTCGTATTAGACCAAATTGTTATTTGTTGAGGCAAAAACCAAAATCTGAGACTAGATTTTTTGTTAGGAATACTGATGTTCCTAAATTTGTTCCTGTTTGTCACTTTTGTGGTGTTTTCACATTCGTCCTAATTATCATAAATTGAAATTTAAAAATTCTGTATTTCAATCTAGGATATGTGATGATATTTCTCCTACTATAAGTCCATACAAATTGTTTCATATTCTTTTGAAAAATTTAAACTTGTTGGCTTGTGAAAGGAATTTGTAAGATTTCAGTCTTTCTTAGAAGATTGGTGTAATCCCTCAAATACACTCTGTTTCTCATGGATTTTCACCTACAAAGCTGAAGACTCATGCTATATGGGTGAGAAAAGATTCTCTAAAGTGAGTGTTGTGACTTGTCCCTAATTTAATTCTTTCAATTTTTTGTGAACATGTTTTGTTTCTATTTTTGGTTGTTTTGTTTTTTTAGGTTGTTTTTTATTAAAAAAAAAATCCAAAAACATTGAAAATTTTCAAAAATACAAAAATATTTTATTTTGTGTCTAGATTCATTTTTCTTGAGGATTACATGAATTATGATATCTCTCTCTTGATTTAGAACATGGTTGACATTGTGGAGAAACTTGAATAATATGTGTTATACAAGTGCTAAGTTATTTCTGATTTTGTGTGAGTATGTACTAGTTTGTACATGTACTCATGGGTTATTTAAGAACTTGATATTTCTTGTTTGTGTACCCTCTATAGCTTAGTTAAGCACTATCATGCATAGCATTGCATTGTTCATTTAGCATAATGTGTGCTTTTTGTTTTTGGTCATAAATTGTTTTTTTAAAACCAAAAAGGTTTTTGTGTTTTGTATTACATATCATGGATTTGTAATCAAGGTTGGCCATATTATTTTTACATAACATGTTTATGTACTTTGTTTAGCTTGGATGAGCTTACTTATTGCACTTTACTAGTTGAAGCTTTGTGGTGCATGTTGTGTGGGAAGATGTTTATAGTCTTTGATCACTTTGTCTTGATCTTGAAGTCACATGCTTTTGATTGTCGGACTGGATCTTTTTGAGAAAGGCATAAATAACCATCTTACCATTGTTTACTAGCCAATCATGAACACCTTAGTGCATATCGTAAGATTTTATGCTCGAGAAAGTGTAGCACATGCACAAAAAAAACATAAAGTGTAGCCTCAATTTAAATGCTAAAATTGGTGTGTACATTATTGGGCTTTAATAACTTCACAATCAAATAAAATTGGTGTGTACATTATGAGACAAATCAAGAAACTTACATGATTGCAAGCTTTTTTTCTAGGAGATGTGAGAGTTATATAATGTAACTCTTTAGATGATAGTCTCTTTCAAACTTATGTGATGAATTTTATAGAGATTGTGATTGATTACTATTTACATATCACCTCACATGTACCTTAAGCTATTGCTAGTTGTACACACTACACAAGTTACTTTTTGCTAAACTTGGTACATGATATTGTGTGTGAATTTGGTTTGGCCATCCAAGATTATATGTTCCTTGATTTTGATGCAAAATGTGTTTAATGTTTGAGTTTTGGAGACAAATTGTTTGAAAAAACTTGTTTTTGGAAGGTCTGGGTTGAATTCAAGTGTATTTGAAAAACTTTTCATCTCATACTCATTCATATCATTCATGAAACACAGTGCTTTGAGGAGTTTCTGTAATAAATTGCTTTGTTTTTCAAAAAATTGATTTTTCTAGATTTTCGATCAATCAAATCTGTTTCTCGACCAATTGAAAATGTGTTAAAAATTTTGATTTGAATCTGCCTGACTCGATTGGTATTCAATTGATACTCGACCGATTGAAACTGAAAAATTTTCAATTTTTCAGTATTTGATCAAATATTTTTTTTCATGCATCATTTATGTTTACGATTCACATGTTTTGCATTGTTTTTTTATCCATCTTGCAGTTTTGCAATCATATCTCTTATTGTTTTTACATATAACATGCATATACTTTGCTAAATTGGGTACTCGACTTGATTTAAAAATTAATTGATTAATTTTTGAGTTATGTACTTTTTAGTATATGCTATTTTTTATGTGTGAACTGCAGAAAATATTTTTCTTAAGAGATATGATGGATAATCAATGTGCAAATATTTTCTCTATTCATGCAACTGTTTATGGGTTACATAGTGTCAAGTTTGCATTTATTGAAAGAAAGAATATTTTTCTTCATGTGTATTCTCAAATATTTTTCTTTATTTTCCCCACCTCCTAAATTTTCCCCAAAACTGTTTTTCCTAAAACTTGTTTTGTTTTTCCTATTTTTATAGGTGGAGAAATTTGTTTTTAACTTTTGTTGTTCATAGGGGGAGTTGTCTCTATTTTCTATAGAGTTGAATTGTTTTGTGTTCCCTTAATTCTCTATCTTCTCTTGACTTTTGTTGCGTATGTTTCCTCTTTACTCTTTGTTTGAGTTGTCTTTGTCAATACGTAACAAAAAGGGGAAGAAATAGATGAAATGTGGGAATCTTGTTTGTCTTGTTTAGGGGGAGTTGAAATTGTTTTTGAAATAAGGAGAATATAAAAACTTTTTGACGTATCCAACTTAGGGGGATAGTTAGTTTACTTTTGTTTTTATATTGTGTTTCATATTATTGTTTATATGTCTTTCTTTCCACACATGCAGTAATGTGTTCTTTTGACTGTTTTTAGGAAAGACAAGTACATTTTGATCAAGACCTTCTACCTTTTCTTACAACTTCTAGGTTAGGAGTCTTAAATTGGGATTTGTGATGTATTTGGGCATTTTATTGTATATGGGCATTATGTTGTATGTGTGTTTTGTCAGGGATTGTCAAAGGGGGAGATTGTTAGATTTTGAGTTTGTAATGTTGGCAAACCATGACAAAAACTAAGTCTCATCGGTTTAGAATGGTCTACATTGAAGCCCAAGACAAAAAACTAAAGTTTAGGACGAAAAAAATGAGTTACAAGCTGTTTGGTTTGATTGGTACTCGATCAGTCGAAAATTGCATATCAGCAAAATCAACAAACGTAAAAAAGACATAACTTAACTGTTTGAAGCCCAAATCATGAGCCGTTTTTTCCAGTAATTAAAGGACATTATAAGCTAACCATAGGTGGGGTTTTCAGAGTTTTTAGAGAGATTAGAGTGCATCTGGTGCCTTTTTTGTATTTAGGGTTTTGTACCCAAAGACTCTCTAAAGATTGCTCTTTATGCTATGTGTGTGAATCTTTTATGAGATCTAGAGGTGTTTGCCTTCGCATACACTTAGGGTTTCCAATCTCAAGATTGATGTCGAGAGTTTGGTGATCAATTTAATTTCAGATTCAAAAGCTTAAAGATATACAAGCGGGAGTACTTGTGCTTGTTGGGAATTCAAGAAAGAAGTAGTTCGTGGACTCAAAACTATCATGTGATCGTGGTAGTAAATTTCATACTTGAGGTAGCAATAGAATGTTAGTGGTCTAAGTCGCTATTGTGTAAACTTCAATTCTTTTATAGTGGATTCGTTTTATCTTGAGGATAACTAGGTTAAATCCTCCTCAGATTTTTTACCAGTTTGGTTTTCCTAGGTCATCATATCATTGTGTTCTTTATTTTCCACACTTTACAATGATATTATATATATGTGTTAACCTAGATTTGTTTAATTTGACTAAGTAATCACTTGGCTAATTAACTAAGTTAATCTAATTGTATTTTAAGGGGTCTAAAAACTAACAAAGACTTTCTTGTATGGTTACCTATTAGGTCAATGGTTGGAGTCACTTCACTTTTCATCTCAATTGCCGCCATGATGGTCGCATCTTCTACATCCTTTTTGTAAGGTTGAATTTATCAACTATCTTGTTGGCTTTATTCCGTACTAAATTTGCTTGTATTTTAGCAATTAGTAACCCTGTATTTAGATGGGAATCATGTAAGGGTAGTGTGTGTGAGAGTGTGAAGAAATGCTCAAGATTATGCAAAGAATCAGGGACTCGCGACTGAATCTCGTGGGTAGCTCGTGGCTTGCAAGCCCCCAAAAGTTGCACACGTACCAAGTATGTAGAGAAGTTGAATCGTCATGCCAGCTGTAGCACTACAGGACAAAAAGTCCTGTTTGGCCATTCAGTTACCTTATGGTTGGAACTCGCGGCTCAGTCAAGTCGCGAGGCCAAGCCGCCAGCTAGCTCTGTTTTGAAAAACTGACTCTTCGCATTTCACTCTCACCCTAGTATATATACCCCTTATATCCACAAAATGTAGAGAGCTTCCAAAGAGAATATTGAGAGAGAAACCCGAGAGAAGACAAAGGTTCGGCGCAACCTTATTGGAGTAGGAGCTTAAAGGACTTAGGTACATCGGGTAGATTAAGTTTGGAGGGTCTTTTGTTGTTCATGTATCCCAACTACATTCTTTAGTGGATTATTTACCACTTAGAGAGTGGCGGAGAGGTTTTACGTCGAAGGCTTCGGTTTCCTCTTCGATAACACATCATTGTGTTGTCCTTGTGTTTGCATCTCTCTTCCCTTAATCTTTGTCATTTAATTTCTGTTGTGGATGTAATTTTATTTGGTTTAGATTGTTTATCAATTCTGTATTAAGCTTATGTTCATATTCCGCATATTAATTGTTTGATATTAAGCTTGAATTGGTAATTTGTTAATTGGGGGTCTAAACGTTCATAATGTTTTATACACTATTTGAACATTCACTTTTGGTTGAAGAATCTTAATCATTGGGGATTGTCATCGATTTTTGTTGTCATTGGTTTATTTGCTTGTGTCTTATACGTGTTGCTCAAGTATCGCCTATTAGTTGATATACTTCGATCTACCTTCTTTCAGTTTCAGCCACAACAACATCTACTTTCGAAGGCGTCTTATGCCCCACTGTGTAGTGGGAATCCAACATTTGCTGCATAGAGCTAGCGTGCAACATAGCTATTGTTAAGTTTTTAGCAATGGTTAGTCATGATTCGACTAGTCAATCTTTTGTTTCTTTCCATTCTACTTATGCGTAAAATAAGTATGTATAAATTTTTTCTATTCTACTTATGTGTGAAATGAGTATGTATAAATTTGTACCACTACGACTGGATGTTGTCAAACACATCTTATCTTCTGTATTTATTATTATTAGTTTTTTTTTTTTTTCATCTTTTTATTATTGTTTTGTATATTTATCTACAGTGTTAACTTGTACTAGTTTTGAAGTTTCGCAACAGTAAACAAACATCAAGAGCCTTATGGTTATGGTTTAGTTGATCTCCAAGGATTTCCCCATGCGGAGAACTAGGATTCGAACTCCTCCCCCTTGTAAACAAACATCAAGAACTTTTTACATTGTAAGTGTAAAAAAGAAGAAAAAATAAATGAGCAATTTTTTTTGGAAACTTAAAGAGGATTATATATGTAAAGTCAAACTTGTAAAGGATAAAGAAACAATTCTAAAGAATCATAAAATCGTACAAAATCAATTCTATAATTCAATATAATATTTTAAATTACATTGCAGAATTGAACTTGCTCTTTTTACCCAACTTATTACAAAACGAAAATGTGAGGATTTAATCATGTTTCTATCCACCTACAATGCAGTATGACCGACTTGTTTGTTCCACACCATCCTTATACAAAATGATGACTCAATTGACATCAGAGTAAGCAAAACATTTGTCTCTTGATAAAGGTGCTACCACCATGCTCAATCTAGGTTGCGTTCTCAATGGATCTTCCTAATTAATATGGTTAACTTAATTCCAACATCATTAAATAGATAAGTCAGTTATCTTTGCATAAGTATTTGTCAACCGTTTGAGTTTGTAACATAATGGTTGATTAACTTTTAGGTCATTAGCAAAGGGTCTTGCATGGTTTTGTATTAAAGAAGGTTATGGTAGGAATTGTCAGAAATCAAGACTAAAGGAAGTAAGATCAGAAGTGAGTGAAGCTGAAAAGAAAGAAGAAGAAGTTAAACCAGACTAAACAACAAGTAATATTAAGCTGATGTTAGTACTGTTCATCAAACTGTATGTAGTTTAGCCTGTTAGTGAACATGTGCCTAGCACGTGTGTAATAAGTATACAAATGTGTTTTAGTTAGTTAGAAATTAGTTTAATTAGCTGTTCAGTTAGTTTCTTTTCCCGCCCTATTGAGTTGTATATAAATAGTTTAAGTTTTTGGGACTAATTTAATAGGAATATAATTTCATACCCATGGATTGATTGCAATGCCATCGCTAATGGTGCCATATGGTAAATCGGTGCAAAGCTTGAGAAAGCCATGGAAAGCAATGTAGTCTCACATTGTTTTTAAACCTGGACTGGACCGGTTCTATAAGAACCCGATTTATCCAGGTCATTATTTTGGTAAAAATTGATGAAAATATGCTCCTTATAGGACTTGAACTTGCTCTCAACATGTGAAATAACATCTCCAGCATGCAAACCATTGGGCCACACACATTTTGTTGGTCAGGACTGAAAAATTAATAAATATAAACCAATTTAAGTATCAAATATATAAAAAAAATTAAATGACACATCACGGTTTGGCCTCAGTCTAACCTCAAAAACCTTGAACCTTGAACCTTGAATCTCTCCCTTTCCCAGTTCATAAAACGGTCCGGGTTTCAAAACCATGATCTCACATGTAACTTTGCTCTCTCTTGTAATTTGGAATCAAAATAGGGAATGATAATGGCTTGTGATGTGTAAAATAATTTTTGAAATTTTTCATAAAAAAAAAATGCAACATCATTAAAAAAAAAATGCAACATCATTAAAAAAAAAAAAAGTTTGGTTCTTGTTCTGTTAACCACTTAAGCAATACCAATATCAATAACAACAATTAACAAAATGACAAAGACAGTTTATTTTTAAAACTTAAGAGACCAATAACACTCATTTAAAATATAAGGAACCAATTGTGCTCGAAAGGTAAACTTTAGAAACTAATAATATAGTTTCACCTATTCTAAAGGGCACAACCTATAAATATTGAAAACACTCTTCAAATTCAAAAAATATCTTTACTACAAAATTTTCCTCTAGTGTCAGACTCAGAGCAATCCTTTTTGGACAAAGTTTACCTCTAGTTTAAAATTTAGGGAATAATATTTGGCAGAGTTATGAAGAAAATATCATTAGGTTCAAGAGGGTTAGTATGGGGTAAATTTTTTATTTTTTTATTTTTTATTTCCTGTAGTATTCATGTTTCTGTTTTATGGTTAGTTCTGCTATGAAGTCCCACATTTGATATTAATAACAATAATGAGTGGTTAATACTTAATATTACATAATTTAGTCCAAACTCATTGGTTTAAATTTTTGGGTTAAGTGATGTCCCTATATATTATATTAAACTCCTCAATTGGAATCTCCAGTGTTCATTAGTGGATTCCTCCAAATATAATGAGGAAGTTCCAATAAGTACATTGGTGACTTTGATAGTTGTGCAAGAAAGACTTTCATGTTTGCTCCACCCATGGTTAAGTAAGACGCACCCTATTGATGATGGTAAATTGGTAATGCATGACACTTAGATTGTTAAGGAAGATGCTCTCATTTAAGGGAGAGACTTTTAAAGCATTTGTTAATGAACCATTTTAAGAAAATTTTTATGAGAAAAAAAAAAGTGATTAATATTTTAACATTATATCTACAAATTTTGAACAAATTTTAATCAATTTTTCTTTCTATTTACCTGGTGAAGCAGTTTGCCCAGATTTGCTCGTCTATTTTTCTTTCTATTTCATTGTTGTCTACATTGAATTGTTTGTTTAATGTAAGTGGTTTTATGATTTTTTTTTCTTAAATTTATTTTTAGTTTGGGTACTAAGAAACTGATTGACATAGTAAAGATATTTTTTTTGATAACAGATTTGGGCTGGCACAAGCATATGAGAAAGTGAAAGAAAAAGAGAGAGAAAGAGAAAGAGATATACTGTGTTGAATCTGTTGATGACTGATCTGTTTGCAAGGAAGAGAAAAAGAGAGGGGGTGAGGAAGAAGGAAGAAGGGGGGAACGTGTGGGACACGTGAATGAGAAAAAGCTGAGAGAAAGAGAGAGAGAGGGATAAACCGGAAACATTGTCCATTGACTCCATACATTTATTTTGATTTTTATTTTGAGCAACCGATTTTAGTTTAGGTACAGGGTAAACCAATGCCACTTTGACTTTTCAATTTGAGTAGTGTGGCTAACACCCTCCCCTTTCTTTCTTTTTTTTTTTTTTTTTTTTTTTTTTTTTTTTTTTGTCTTTTTTATTTATTTAATATTTTTATATATTTTTTTTATTAATTTACACTAGCAAAACAGTATACTGGTATTGATTAGTACAGAAATATATTATTTTACTAGCCATTTAGGAACAATATTTTGTTAGTAGTTATAATTTTTTTTTTGATAGAAAACACACAAACTTCATTAATAATTAAAAGCAGAAAATACATCATGGAAAATAGCCTATTCAAGAAAACATGGACTCTCTCTTCAATCCAAATAGAAAAATCAAAGATACCTAAAGCATATTTAGCTAACTAGTGAACAGGCATATTGTCATTCTTACGAACATGAGAAAATAAAACATTCTGAAACTCATAGAAAGTTACTTGCACCCCATAAATCAAAGTAGTAATCGTTGAAGCAGCATGAGAATTTCTACAAAGAGCATGAACAATATTAAGTGAATCTCCTTCTAGAACAAAGTCCTGAATATCCATATTTTTAGCAAATTCCAAACTAGATTCAAAGGCCTTTGCTTCAACTTCAATAACTCGAAGAGGACACCCAAATTTCTTGCTAAGACCTGCAATAAAATTTCCAACAGGGTCTCAAATTACAACCCCCACTCCACCTTCTTTTTGATCCTTAAAAATAGCTCCATCTACATTAACCTTATAAAAAGGAAAGGATGAAGGCATCCATTTTGAAATTACTATTTGCTCACCAATAGCAACTTGCTAATTAGAATTTTGTTGTAAGAATATTGTGGACAAAGAGTTTTTGGGAAATAAGAGAAATGTTATGTCCACAACATTTTCACCACATTTTCACAATAAATCATAAGTGGTAAGTTGTTACGAGTTATTATTGGTGGGTAAAAAAGTAATTCCATATGTGGATTTTAAATTAAAACCAATAATAACTTACCAATTATGATTTGTTGTAAAAGTGTTGTAAAAATGTTGTAGATATGACACTTTTTTTCCACAATATTTTCACAAAAAATGCTAAGTGACAGGTTGTTATTGGTTGTTACTGATAGATAAAAAAGTAATTTTAGTAATAAGTTTAAACTAAAACTAATAATAACTTACCATTTAAAATTTGTTGTAAAATGTTTCTTAAAAAAAAGATTTGTTGTAAACGTATTGTGAAAATATTATAGATATGTCACTTCTCAAAAAATAATGTGTCATAAGAAATTATAGGTGTCTTTACTATTTGAGTTTATCTACTATTATTATAATATTAATGTTAGAATTTAGTATCTGTTATTGTTATCTTTTATTTATTGTAAAGTTGAAGTTTTTTTTCGGTTGTTATTTGGAGTCCTAATAGGCTGGTAGAATACTTGTTTTTAGATTGTAAACATTGTGAAGTCCTTAATTTTTTATTGTTAAGTTGTAGTAACTGATATCAGCAACTATTATTGAACTAAAATCAATGGATGGTCTAATAAAGAACAATGGAAGTACAAAGAAAATCAGAGATCAAATAGAAATTTGATGACTTGGAGGTAAAATATATAAATCACTTTCTATAGGCAATATTTTCCCCACACTCAAATTGCTAAAGGATTTCTTATTTCTACAAATTTGTATCCAATACAGGCTGATTACGTTAGTGATGTTTTGGAGTCTTATTGATGGCATAATCAAGGACTTGTAACGTTTAGGAAGCATTAATGGCCAGTATTAATTATTTCGCGCAAGGACCATAAATGATAACATTTTCCGTCAATTTGTATTTATGGTGGGTTTTGGACGTTTCTGAGAAAGAAATGACAGGTATTGGACGATTACATTAAATTGATACCGTCAAATACCCTACCACATACGTAATGTCTTACTCTCACAATCATCAATGTCTTTATCGTCTGGCCCCAACTAATGTTCAACTACACTAACTTCTGAAGCTCACTTATTTTAGGTTGTGTAACAATAAATTTCGGACAGAAGTTGTTGTAGCTCAATTGGTACATTTTTATAGACAAACTGACTGACAAAGTGTTTAAAAGTTCCGGAATGAGATATTTGAGCTACAGGGTTAGCATAGCTTATTATTGTATATGTTTCTGACCGTGTATAAAAAGAAAAAGTTCTTTATCACCAAATATCAATATTCATCCCATTTCATCTCCAATCTCACCAAATCGTATCACTTGTTATCCTAATCTTGCTCATCTCTCTTCTTCCAATAACCCAGGCATCCATTTAATCATTGACTTAAGCCATCCTCTTTAAAGTCATGCGATTCTTCGGTCCACACGGTGTTGGTTTCCTCATTACCAAAACATGAATGGAATTGGATGTAAATGGGTGTACCGCCTGATGGCTCTATTGATCAGTACAAAACTGTCAAAACAAGACGTGTAGCAAAGGGATTTTATCAACGATATGGCATTGACTATTCTAAGATATTCAGTCTTATGATCAAGCCCACATTTGTTGGCATTGTAGTGTCCATCGCTCTTAAATGGTTGGACATTTGACAACTTGACATCAATAATGCATTTCTTAATAGAAATTTGACAAATCATCTTAAATGATTGTACCATTTGACAACTTGACATCAATAATGCATTTTTTTAATGGAAATTTGACAAAAAAATCAATTTATATTACTCACCCCCCTGGGTTTGTAGATTTTAGTTTTACTAGACCGAATCATGTTTTCAAATTTCAATGCTCACTTCTTGGTCTCAAACAAGCCCTAATAGCTTGGTTTAATTGCCTATTTAGCTTCCTTCTATGTCATGGCTTTTATGCCTTCAAATCTAATACCTCTTTGTTTCTCTACCATCGAGATGATGTTTGCATTTTTATACTAGTGTATGTTGATTATATTACTGTGACCAATAACAATTTCCAATGTGTATCATCCATTATCTCTACATTACAATCTGATTTTGGTTGTGTTGATGACCATCCCGCAACTGATGTTTATGCTATTTTCCGAAGTCATAATTTCATCTCATGTTCCTCCAAGAAACAATGTACCATTGCTCAATCCTTGAACTGAATCTGAAAATAAAGCCCTAGTTGACACTGCTGCTTAGGTCATTGCTCAATCCTTGAACTGAATCTGAAAATAAAGCCCTAGTTGACACTGAATCTGAATCTGAGATTACTTGGCTTAGGTCATTGCTCAATAACTTGGTGTCTCTCTTCCTTCTTCTCATGTTGTTTAGTGCAACAATGTTAGGGCTACTTCTCTTGTTGCAAATATTGTGTTCCATGCACGCACTAAGCATGTGGAAATCAATTTCCACTTAGTTGGAGAAGAGGACATAAGTCTGGCGTTAGATGTTCGCGCGATTTATTCCCAACAATGACTAGTTAGCTAACATCATGACTTAATGTTTATCTTTTCCACAGTTTGCTTTCCTTTGTGACATGTTTAATCTCTCCCCCGAAGATACTTCTACTTGAGGGGGCGTACCATATTTCCATATTTTGTATTTATCAATCCATATTGTTTGAATTACTGTAATCTCTATTTGTTACCATCCTTATCATGTATATCCATTTATACAACAGTAGTGTTTATTACACACCACTTAATGCACACAACATACACAAAAATAATGATTTCAATGCAAAAGTGATTTGTGTGTAGGTTTTATGCATTAAGGGAGTGTGCGATTCCGTTTAAATATAATTACAATACAAAACACTCAATAGAGTGTGAGACGATTACAACAATCAAACCCATGCACGTCTGTTTCAATAAGGAATATCCATGACTAATGTTATAAAATAAGTGGTCTAGAGTGCAGCAATGAGGGCTTAATGGCACGGATTCAGGGCGGCTCTACATTGAAATTAGGGTGGTCATAGTACCATCATGACCTAGAAAAAAATAATTATTATTATATAAATTTTAAAAGTATTATGATTTTTTTTTACCTTTGAAAAAATATTGTGAACACCATAAATTTTTTTAGACCCAATATAATTAAATTTTGGATAAAGTTTGGCAACAAACTTGATTGTAGACTAAACCTATAAATCCACTTAATTTTTTTTTTTTATTTGATGTGAATTTTGACAAATTCATTATTAGATTACATTTTCTTCTTATATCTCCCATACTTGTTAAATTTCAATAAAATCAAAAATCAATAGCTTTGCTATTTGACAAATGTTTAAATTTTGAGTTTTTATAATATAAAATTATACATAAAAAACAAGTTTATAGATCCAATCGTAAATAACATGTGTTTTAAAAATATAAAGAACATACAATTCAATGATTAAACTTTCAAAATATATAGTCATGTTAATTTGTTTAGTAAGAATCGTAATCTTCAGCTATAACTAAGTTTGTAGCCAAATAGTCCAAGAAAATTTATATTGAACTAAAATTTTGTAAGAGATGTAATTTGCAATATTGATAATGAACTATCATACAACAATTTCAAAATGAGAAAACATATAGAGGAAATTATAAAAATCTATGTATTTGCATCTGTGTGTATATATATATATATATTTTTTTATCAATATATGAAGCCTTTTTATTAGATTTTATATAATTTAGATTTCTTAACGACCATCTTGAAAAAAAAAAAAAATTGAAGCCGCAACTGTAAGGACTATGATTTAAGATCTGATCCGAGGCTCATCCTCTTGGTTCCAAATATTCATTAAATATACCCATAATGCCAAGGATATATAACAAGGTTGCATATTAGTTACTTGTATTGTGTAGCTACTATAGTAGTTTATCTTGGTTGAATATAGTTCCATTCATAACATAACAGGAAAATAAAAAAATAAAAAATTCACAAATTCACAAATTGCATTCCACCTATTCAATTATGAATTATCCCCAAAGAAGATCATTCATAATAGTAGGAGTAAGGTCATTGGCCCAAAAAAACAAGGAGAAATATATAAAATAGGGCAAAGGAACAACTGCAGCACCACCGGCAACAACAAACATAGGAAAGATACGAACCCTTATTGTGTTGCCGATCATGTAGCTACACAAATGCATGTATGTCTCATGCATTTGAATCATCACCTTTATTTATCTTGCCCTGTTTTTTCGCTATCCAATGGCTGTGACTCGTTGTCTATAAGAGTAATTGAGTCTTCAACTCTGAGAATCATCACCTTTATTTACCTTGCTCTGCTAACTTCTGCTTGCCAGACCCTTTCGTGCCTTTATTAGATGCAGTATGTGCATGTGTGGATTTACGAGTGGGTGTATTACCTTGCAGCAGCTGACTTAAGCTTTTCTAGCCTTTTACAGATGTTGGCCCATCCTTGCCTTCATTCAGGCCTTTTCCAGGCCTTTTGAGGCCTTCATCATGAGGCGATACTTCATTGGAACCTTGGAGCTGCTCACTTGATGATGGTTTCGGGTCTTTCTTAGCTGGTGCAGGAAGCGATGCTTCATTACGACCTTGGAGCTGCTCACTTGATGATGGTTTCGGGTCTTTCTCAGCTGTTGCAGGAGGCGATGCTTCATTAGGACCTTGGATCTGCTCACTTGATGATGGTTTCGGGTCTTTCTTAGCTGATTCACGAGGCGATACTTCATTAGGACCTTGGAGCTGCTCACTTGATGATGGTTTCGGGTCTTTCTTAACTGGTGCAGGAGGCGATACTTCACTTGATGAATTCTTGTCATTCTTAGGCGATACTTCATTAGAAGGAGTGCTCCCCTTCTCCATTGATGGTTTAGAATCTTGGGCTGGTTTCTTAGGGGGCATCTTCTTGAAGATAGAATAGAAATGATCACATTGATCCCCTTTTAAAGAATTTAACACCTTCACTGCTTACTACTTTTATTTTTCTTTAAAGATCTATCACAATTTACAGACTACACCAACTCCCACATATAGTAAAAAATTACAACGTTAACTATAGCATTTTCTGGGTTTTTAAGCAATACTAATGTGAAACTTAAATTCTATTTTCACTTTAATTAACTAACAGCATGGAGTGAAATGTTTATTTTTCACTCAACTAAAACGTTCAAGAGTATTTTGATCATTTAAAAATCAATCATGATGATTAAATTAATAATTGTATAATTACTGAATATGTTTATAGACATTTATTGTTATAAAAAATTAAAATTTAAATATACTTTAGATTATAATGTTGCTTAAAAACAAAATATAATTTTTTTTTTTAAAAAAAAAAAAAAAATATATATATATATATATATATATATATATTGTAGGGGCGGTTTGGAGCCCAGGCCCAGCAAGTAAGTGATTCTGGCCCAAAAGTCCCCAGACAATGAATTTGTAGAGAGCGGGTTACAAAACTAGGGCTAGACGAAGTGAATGTCAGTTAGAAGTGTGCCATGCAACATATTGAATGTGAGAATATTCCATTTTAGTTCCCAGGATATCGATCCGAGGAGATGCATAAGTGCACCTCTTGCTCTGGTTACAGATTACGGAATTCTTTCACCTTTCTCTCTTTCTCTCTTTTTTCTCAATTCTCCGATCCCCTCTTTATGGGGATTTCCTTCTCTTATATAGCCTCCTTAAATTGATAAGGACCTTACACTTGTTAACCATCTGGACCTTCACTTGAGTGCCTGTCCCATTGGACATCTTCCTTATCTTTCTGTGAGTTGCACTGGCCAATGTAACACTGTTCGCCTGTCTTCTCCACATTAATGCGGCTGAAAAAATAGTTTTCTTGCATTTAATGCGGCAGTTGTGGCTTCTCTCTGGCGTCTTACATTTTCCTCTTTCCTGCTGTGTGAGGCTCGTCCTACTACCCACGTTCGTCTGGGATGGTTCTTCACTGTGGAGGGGACGCACATTGGGCCCATATTTGTGTGTCCGAGGAGACATTCCTCCTTGGACGTCTTTTAAAACAAACTGGGCTCCACAGGATTGGGCCAGAAGTCTTTTGGGCCCCTATTCCCCTTTGGGTCATGGTTGGGCTTCGTGTGGGGCCCCAGGCCCATTGTTGACTTTGGGAATTTCACCCCTACAATAGCCCCTCAAAATTCCGGCTCCTTCTTTCTTGTCCGAGGAGGAAAGGCGGGATTTTGACATTCATAGGATTATTTATTGTGGGTCCCTGCTTCACTCGTGCGGAGGTATGCTTCTCACGTGCCTCATTAATAACGGAGGTGGTTAATGACCCATGCGGCGCTAATTATTGCTTTTAGCGGTTTTATATATTTTTAATCCGACGGTTGGACGCTAAATCAATGGTTGGGATCATTCCGTTTCTCTAGGCGGGAGTATGTCTATCCAGCTTCTCCCGGATACATAAGATTTTCAAAGACATTCCCTTCTCATTTTTGGACAAACACTCAAGCATTCAGAGCACTCCCGCACTTTCCCTTTTGAAGCATTCAAGCCTTCGCCGTCGTCCCCTTGAAGATTTCTTGCAAGTTTCTCACCCGTAAGTGTACACTCCTTTTCTATTGCCTTTTCTGGCATTATTCCTTAAGTAAATCGTCTTCGCGTCACCTAGGATTAGGGGGATGGGTAAGCTTGACAAATTGGTAAATTCCCCGGCCGGTATGGAAGGCTTCAGGGCTAAATACCGTATTCCGCTGGAGGTAGGTCTAGAGTATTGTTCCCTGGAGGACGTCTTAATCAAGAGGAGAACGGGGCAGGTTGCCATTCCAGTGATAGCCTTCGTGGAAGGAGGAATGACTATCCCTATGGGGAGGATAACTAGGGATTATTTGCGTGGTCATAGGTTGGCCCCTCACCAATGCGTCGCGAATATGTTTCGGATTCTGGGGTGCGTAGAGGTCCTAAACAATCAGATGAACCTCGGCCTTACATGGCATGACGTGGTTCATCTATATGAATTGCACAGCCTCGGCGACTCATATTACTTGAAGTCCAGGTCCGATGAGGTGAGGTTGATATCCTGCTTTCCCAAGTCCAACAAAGGCTTGAATGACGACCTTTTGATCGTCTCCGGACAATGACACGATGGTATTCACTACCCAGTCAGGGCAGGAAAACCAGGTGGGATACCATAGAGTTAGATCCCTTGGAAGGGGTCTTAGTTTTGATCTTTCTTTTTCTCCGTTTCAATTCTGACTTTGCTTGTTTGCCTCCTCGGACTAACATAACCTTCTCCTTGGGTTTTTGCAGACAAGGCGCATACGACTCCTCGGCTAAGTTTGGTCAACATCCAAGCACTCAATTTCCTTCTAAGGTCTGAGATTTACGTGAGTGCAGACGGGCAATTGCGGGCCGCAACTCTGATTTTGGACTACGAGCCCCTTACTCATGCTCTAGTGGAGGCCGGCCAAGCAATCAGGGCTGGTAGTCCACGATTGGCACGGATCGACGTCTCCGTACTAGGTTTTCTCGCTTCAAGAGATTTGCCTCCCGTCCAGTTGCTTGCTCAGCGTGCTTTTCCCGCAGTGGTTGTCCTAGAGGAAGAAGCAAGTTCCTCACACTCGTCTTTGGAGGATTAGATAGACCAGTTCCACTTCGCCGAGGAGGGAGAGGTGTCGGCCAGGCCAGTAGAGCTCTCGGATTCTGATTCAAATTTAGACCGCGCCTCGGCAGCCCCTGATCTTGGTTTAGCAATCGCACAAGTTGATACCAGCCAAGAGCTTGAAAAAGAAAGAATGGACCTGAAACAAAGGTCTAGTCTCAAGGGCCTCCTTTCCAATAGGAACAAAGGGCAGTCCTCCAAGGATGTCCTGAAGGAACGGCCGACCTCCAAGGCTCCTCCTCCTCCTCCTCCCACATCGGATGCGGCACTACAGCCTATGCCCAATTTGAGGCGAAAGATGCTTGTGGGGGAATTGGAGGAGGGCAAGGTTGGCCAAGAAAAAGCCAAGCCTCAAAAGAAAGACAAAGAGACCAAAGAGCCCAAAGAGAAGAGGACCAGATCTATTGACAGCCGAGATGAGGCGGCTATTCGGAGGGAACAGCGAATCTGGTCGCCACGGCTCGAACTGGACGGTGCTCCAATTTCTTGGGATGCGACCCTGTGGGAATCCCAGCGAGGGCAGGCATCATTCTTGGCCGAGGCCCTGCAGCAGCCTCTTCTCTTGCCTCGCAATATGAAGGGGCTACGGGATACGCGGCAACCAGACCTCTTCATGTCGCTGAAGAGGGACATAGCTATGGTAAGTGTGAACTTCTCCTATCTCTTTCTATTGTTACGTATCTATTTATGCACCATTCTTCTTTAATCAAGCCTTTACTTTTCTGGCGCAAGTCACTCAACAAATCTTCGTTGCTGAGGAATAGGCCAAAATGGCACGTGAGGACCTTCACAACGAGGCTCAGTCCCACTGTGCTACCGAGAGGACTGCTGGCGACCTCAAGAAGGAAAATGATGGTCTGAGCAATGAAGTAAAAGAGGCAAAGAAGGGTCGTGCGAGCGCGGAAGCCGGCCTTAAAAACGCTACTAAGTAGGCTGAGGATCTGCGCCTACAGCTCTACCAGTCCGAGGAAAATCTCGCGACAGAGAAGCAAGCGGTTTCAGATCTCAAGGCCGAGCTTGCGAAGGTCAAGGGGGAGGCCCGTCTGGCCAGGGAGGCAGCCGAGAAAGCAGTGGCAGCCTCTTATGATCGCGGGGTCAAGGACACTGAGGTCAGGCTGGCCGAGGAGGTGGCTGCTGAATGCAGGGAATACATTACCCTGTCTTGGGGCGTAGCCTTGGACCGGGCGGCAGTCCCAGCGGATTCCGATCTTAGGAAAGCTGAGAATATCTTTTTTCCTGAGGACGTTCATGAGATCCCTGACGTGGTCGCGCTTGAAGAGCCTCTCCCAACGAAGGCTTTAGCCTCGGACTCCGCTATGCCTGAAGCTGAGGATGCGCAGCCGGCCGTGAAGGACAAGTTGCCCAAGGACAGTCTTTCAATCAGGGAGGTTGTTGCACAGGCTAAGGAGACTGTTTTAAAGCCCCAGCTAGCAGACGACCAACCCGGGCCTGCTCAGGAATCAGATTTAGGAAAGTAGTGTAGGATTTTACTTGTTAGACCCTTTATATTTTGTTCTGTTTAATGGTTGTAAAAGGATCGCTTTTGGGGATTTTAATGAAAGGTGTCGTTTCCTTTTATTCTTGTTGTTTTACTTTCTCTTCTGTTTTCATCATGAATGAATGTCTATTCTGCCATTCACTGTTGAAAACCAAGCATGAGTGAATGAATGTGCAAAAAATGATAGTTGATATTTAGTGAAAATTGCGGCGAGGTTAATTTCCCCCAAGTCTGTGGTCCGAGGAGCCAGGCAGGACTTGGGTTCTGTTTAACACTTAGTGAAAATTGCTGCGAGGTTAATTTCCCCCAAATTTGTGGTCCGAGGAGCCAGGCAGGACTTGGGTTTTGTTTAACACTTAGTAAGAGTCGCTGCGAGGTTAATTTCCCCCAAGTCTGTGGTTCGAGGAGCCAGGCAGGACTTGGGTTCTGTTTAACACTTAGTGAAAATCGCTGGGAGGTTAATTTCCCCCAAGTCTGTGGTCCGAGGAACTAGGCAGGACTTGGGTTATGTTTAACACTTTATGAAAATTGCTGAGAGGTTAATTTCCCCCAAGTCTGTGGTCCGAGGAGCCAGGCAGGACTTGGGTTCTGTTTAACACTTAGTGAGAGTCGCTGTGAGGTTAATTTCCCCCAAGTCTGTGGTCCGAGGAGTCAGGCAGGACTTGGGTTGTTTTGAACACTTAGTGAAAATCCCTAGGAGGTTAATTTCCCCCAAGTCTGTGGTCCGAGAAACCAGGCAAGACTTGAGTTCTGTTTAACACTTTGTGAAAATTGCTGGGAGGTTAATTTCTCCCAAGTCTGTGGTCCAAGGAGCCAGGCAGGACTTGGGTTCTGTTTAACACTTAGTGAGAATTGCTGGGAGGTTAATTTCCCTCAAGTCTGTGGTCCGAGAAACCAGGTAGGACTTGGGTTCTGTTTAACATTTAGTGAAAATCGCTGGGAGGTTAATTTCCCCCAAGTTTGTGGTCCGAGGAACCAGACAGGACTTGAGTTCTGTTTAACACTTAGTGAAAATTGCTGGGAGACTAATTTCCCCCAAGTCTGTGGTCCGAGGAGCCAGGCAGGACTTGGGTTTTGTTTAACACTTAGTGAGAATTGCTGGGAGGTTAATTTCCCCCAAGTCTGTGGTCAGGGAAACCAGGCAGGACTTGGGTTCTGTTTAACACTTAGTGAAAATCGCTGGGAGGTTAATTTTCCCCAAGTCTGTGGTCCGAGGAACCAGGCAGGACTTGGGTTCTGTTTAACACTTTGTGAAAATTGCTGGGAAGTTAATTTCCTCCAAGTCTGTGGTCCGAGGAGCCAGGTAGGACTTGGGTTCTGTTTAACACTTAGTGAGAATTGTTGGGAGGTTAATTTCCCCCAAGTCTGTGGTCTGAGGAACCAGGAAAGACTTGGGTTCTGTTTAACACTTAGTGAAAATTGCTGGGAGACTAATTTCCCCCAAGTCTATGGTCCGAGGAACTAGGCAGGACTTGGGTTCTGTTTAACACTTTGTGAAAATTGCTGGGAGGTTAATTTCCCCCAAGTCTGTGGTCCGAGGAGCCAGGTAGGACTTGGGTTCTATTTAACACTTAGTGAGAATTGCTGGGAGGTTAATTTCCCCCAAGTCTGTGGTCTGAGGAGCCAGGCAGGACTTGGGTTCTGTTTAATACTTTGTGAAAATTGCTGGGAGGTTAATTTCCCCCAAGTCTGTGGTCCGAAGAGCCAGGCAGGACTTGGGTTCTGTTTAACACTTAGTGAGAATTGCTGGGAGGTTAATTTCCCCCAAGTCTGTGGTCCGAGGAACCAGGCAAGACTTGGGTTCTGTTTAACACTTTGCCCAAGTAGCTGTACTGTAATACGACATCAAGAATGATGTCTTTCATTAATAACAGTACCTTTTCAGGTTATTTACATTCCATAGGCGTGGCACTACATGTTCATCCAAATCTTCCAAAAAGTATGCCCCTATGCCGGCTACAGAAGTGATACGGTATGGGTCTTCCCAGTTTGGTCCAAGCTTTCCCCATTAGGGTTCCTCGCGGTGCCCAGGACTTTCCTCAGCACTAGATCCCCAGGCGCCAATGGCCTTGACTTCACCTTGGCGTCGTAGCCCTATTTGAGCTTTTGCTGATAGTATGCTAAGTGGACCATTGCACTTTCCCTTTTTTCTTCGAGGAGATCCAAGCTTTTTTCCAGAAGGCTGCTATTAGCAATGGGGTTGAAGGCAGTAGTCCTCTGTGTTGGGAATTTTATCTCCAGTGGGATGACAGCCTCGGCTCTGTAGGTCAACGAAAAGGGGGTTTCTCCCGTGGACCTGCGAGGCATGGTGCGATATGTCCACAAGACGTGGGCTAACTCTTCAACCCACCTCCCTTTCGCATCGTCCAACCTCTTTTTCAGTCCATTCACTATGGTTTTATTGATGGCTTCCACCTTCCCATTACCCTGTGGGTAGGCCGGTATGGAGTATCGATTGATAATTCCCAGCTCATTACAGTATTCTCTGAAGGCTTTGCTGTCAAACTGGAGGCCGTTGTCCGAGATCAGGGTGTGCGGGGTCTCGAACCTAGTGATAATATTTTTCCAAACAAACTTCTTGACGTTGACGTTCCTGATGTCTGCCAGCGCCTTAGCCTCGACCCACTTTGTGAAGTAATTGGTGCCGACGAGAAGAAATTTCTTGTTCCCAGCCGCTTTGGGGAACGGTCCTAGTATGTCCAGGCCCCATTGTGCGAATGGCCAAGGGCTAGACAGTGGGTTAAGTTCTCGGCCTGGCTGGTGTATGTTCGGAGCGAACCTTTGGCATTGGTCGCACTTCTTCACATATTCTAGAGCCTCGTTATGCATGCTCGGCCACCAGTAACCCAGCGTCATGGCCCTGTGGGACAGGGACCTTCCCCCCGTATGGCTTCCACAAATCCCTTCATGTAACTCCTCCAAGATGAGTTTAGTAGCCTCTGGGTGCACACACAGCAGGTATGGCCCCGAGAATGAGCGTCGGTAAAGTTTGGAGTCCTCAGACAGCCAGAATCGAGAAGCTTTCCTCCTGATTTTGTCGGCCTCAACCTTATCGTCTAGCAAGGTGTCGTGCTTTAAGAACAGCACTAGAGGGCCCATCCAACTAGGTCCTGTCCCGACGTTGTATACCCAAATTCCGTTGGCCTTCTCTGTTGTTGGGCGGCAGAGATCTTCAACTGAAATGACCCGCGGAAGGGGCTGAGCCGAGGAGGTGGCCAACGTAGCGAGAGAATCAGCATGGGTGTTCCCACTCCTAGGTACATATGTTAAATGGAAGTGGTAGAAATAGGTCTGCAGGTGCTTAGCCCGGGCCAGGTACTCTTGCATTCTTTCATCTTTCGCCTCCAATTCCCCGTTTACTTGTCCCACGATGAGTCTCGAATCTGAGAATATATTTACGTATTTTCCACCCAATTTCCGGATCATTGACATCCCCTCCAATAGCGCCTCGTACTCGGCTTCATTATTCGTGGCTGAGAATTCAAGCTTCAATGACTTTTCTATAGTTATCCCTTCGGGAGAGACTAGAACGAGCCCCACGCCTGAGCCCCTTTGGTTCGCTGCACCGTCGATGTGTGCTTTCCACCAATTGTGCTCATGCTGAAAGACTGTGCTGACCAGTTTCTCACCAGCACTTGGTGATTTGGCCACTTCTATTCCTTCTAGGGTGGGCTCCGCAAATTTAGCTACTAGATCGGCGAGGACCTGACCTTTTATGGTGGTGCAAGGCATGTATCTAATGTCGAAGGCGCCTAGGATCGTTCCCCACTTAGCAATTCTGCCTGTGTAGTCGGCGCTGCGGAGGACGGATTTCAACAGAAGTTGAGTTAGCACAACTACTGTATGTGCCTGAAAATAGTGGGAGAGCTTCCGCGTGGCTTGTACGACGGCCATGATAGCTTTTTCGAGGGGGAGATACCTGGTCTCTGCCTCCTGCAGCGATTTGCTCACGTAATACACGGGTCGCTGCGTGCCGTTGTCTTCTCGGATTAGCACTAAGCTCACCGCATGAGAGGCTACTGCGATATATGCGAACAGCACCTCGTCGGCATCAGGATTGGACATAATCAGTGGTCGGGCGAGGTATTCCTTGAGCTGTTGGAAAGCTAAAGCACATTCCTCAGTCCACTCGAAGCCCTTCCACTTGTGCAATAGGAGGAAGAAAGGTCTGCATTTGTCCGCTGAGCGGGAGATGAAACGGTTTAAGGCAGCTATCATGCCGGTAAGCTTCTGGACCTCTTTGGAATTCCGAGGAGGATGCAGGCTGTGGATGGCTCTTATTTGTCAGGGTTAACTTCTATTCCTCTGTGGGTCAACATATAGCCTAAGAATTTTCCTGATCCCACCCCAAATGAACATTTGAATGCGTTCAGTCGTAGCTTGTACTTTCTCAGAATTTGAAATACTTCGCTGAGGTCTCTGATGTGGTCGGCCACCAATTTGCTCTTTACCACCATGTCATCTATATACACTTCAACGTTCTTACCCATCTGCTGTTCGAACATCCTAGTCATCATCCTTTGATAGGTCGACCCAGCATTCTTTAAGCCGAAGGGCATCACCTTGTAATGATAATTTCCAACTGGCGTGACAAAAGCAGTTTTTTCTTGGTCTTCGGGAGCCAGGGGTATCTGATGGTAGCCTTGGAAGGCATCCAAGAAACTCATTCGGGGTTGCCCGACAGTCGCATCTACCAATCGGTCTATCCATGGCATTGGGAAAGGATCCTTTGGGCAAGCCTTGTTTAAGTCCGTGAAGTCTACGCAAACCCGCCATTTCCCGCTCTTCTTTTTTACCACAACTGTGTTGGCTAACCACTCAGGGTAGAATACTTCCTTGATAGCCCTAGCTTTCTTCAATTTTGCGACCTCTTTCCTCACAGCGTCTGCATGTTCTTTTGACGGCCGCCGAGGAGGCTGCTTCTTAGGAGTTATAGCTGGATTAACATTAAGGTGATGGCATATTAGATCTGAGTCAACCTCGGGGGCCTCATAGGGATCCCAGGCGAATACATCCGCATTCCGTCGAAGAAAATCAATTAGTGTTGACTTCTCCTGTGGTGGTAATTCCAAGCCGATCTGAAAAAACCTCTCAGGGTCTGATCCGACGAGTACTTTCTCCAGCTCCTCACAGCTCACCTCCGTGACTAGTCCTCCGCCACCCGTGGTTGGGACTGGGGTCATTGATTGCTATAAGCCATTCTCGACTAAAGTGGAAGGTTCACTATTTGGTCGTCGTGAGATTGCTGACACCATGCATTGCCTAGCCATTCCTTGGTTCCCTATTATTTATTTGATTTGACCTCCTGACGGATACTTCACTTTTTGGTGCAAGGTTGATGGCACAGCCTCTAGTGCATGAAGTCACGGCCGGGCCACGATAGCGGTGTAGGGAGAGTATGCATCTACGACAATGAAGTTCACCTCTACCACGTCTGAGTCTGTTTGCACAGGCAGCCTTATCATGCCTTTCGGGGTGACGATTTTTCCTTCAAAGCTGACCAGAGGGGAATCGTATGGCGACAGGTCTTCTGGCTTCAAGTTCAACCCCTTTTACAAATCAGGGTACATTACCTCCACGACACTGCCTTAATCAACTAACACCCTTTTCACGTCATATCCTCCAATTCTAAGCGTGATGACTAGGGCATCGTCGTGGGGTTGAAGGGTTCCTTACTTGTCCTCCTCCGAGAACCCGATTAATGGCGTGGCACTCACTCTGGCTCTATTGGGATTCTCTTTCGTCTGACTCAGTCGGGAACCTGCCCACTGACATTACTCTGAAAGGGCTAGAACTGGTCCTTCTAGGTGTGGCAAGAATGACATTTATTGTGCCAATGGGTGACCTCAATGTACCTTGTTTGGTTTCGATATTTGACTGTTCCTGCCATCCTTCAGGGCGGTGCAACAAATGCCTCAACTTCCCTTCTCGGACAAGCCGATCTAAATGGTTTTTCAAATTCCTGCAATCGTCGGTGGTGTGACTCGGCTCCTGGTGGTACGCACAGTACAGATTCTGATTGCGTTTTGAGGGGTCGCCTGCCATCCTGTTCGGCCATTGAAAGAAGGGTTTGCACTTCACCTTCTCTAGGACCTTGTGCAATGGTTCTCGGAACACAGCATGGACTGCCTGAGCCCCAGTAGGTCCGGACTGTTCCGCGTAGTCTCTTCTCAGCCTGTTACTGCTGTTAAAGCGGTCCGACCTGAAGTCCGTCCTCTCCTGAGGGACAACCTTCGCTTTACCCTTCCCCATCTATTGGTCCTCCTCGACCCTTTTGTACTTGTCAATTCTGTCCATGAGTTGGCGCACGCTGGTGACTAGCTTTCCAGTGAGGGACTTTCTTAAGCCATGTTCTGTCCGCAGGCTCCTTTTGAACGTGCTAATGGCGACGTCATCGTAATTTCCTTCTATCTCATTATACATTTCCCAGTATCTGTCCAAGTAGGCTTTCAGCGTCTCTCCTTCTCGCATGGACAAGGATAGGAGGGAGTCGAGGGGCCGAGGGACTCTAGTGCTAGTGATGAAGCGGGAACCAAAAGCCTGCGTCAGCTGTTTAAAGGTATCTATGGAATTCGGCTGGAAGGCATCAAACCATCTCATCGCCATGGGTCCCAAGCTGGACAGAAACACCTTACACATTAACGCCTCATCCCTGGAGTGGATGGCCATCCTCTAATTGAATTGGCTTACATGCTCTACTGGGTCAGTCCGACCATTGTATATGGAAAACGTTGGTTGATGGAACCGCCGAGGAAGCACTGCCCTCTCTATTCTACGCGTGAACGGCGACTGGGAGATGCGATCCAGGGCCTTGCTCATGACATCGTTGGCCAGGCCTTGGTAAGACGGGCTTTTGTGGCTGCGTTTGCGAGGCCGCTCTTCCTCATAGGAAAAAGTCTCACTCGGAGGGGTTCTTGATCTTCGCCTGTATTCGTTATCCTCATCATTGCTAGTGTCCAAGCCAGGTGAAGGACGTTTTCGCTGCGCTCGGCGCAGCTTCTTCTTCAAATCATCAATCTCTTGCTGTAGAGCCTTTCCCTCGTTCTACTTATGGGATGCATGCTCTTTCCCCTTTGAGCAGCTTCTACTCATGTGAGAGGTGTTCACGCTGCCCTCTCGTTGATTATCTTGGTCCTTCCCTCGTTCGAGATTCAAAAAATTGTCCTGCCGTTGGGAATCTGCACGTCCGGTTTGGCGCGGACCTGATCCTTCCATTTCTTACAGATTCACTTGTCGAGACACAAGTTCTTCCCACAGACGGCGCCAATTGTAGGGGCGGTTTTTGGAGCCCAGGCCCAACAAGTAAGTGATTCTGGCCCAAAAGTCCCCAGACAATGAATTTGTAGAGAGCGGGTTACAGAACTAGGGCTAGACGAAGTGAATGTCAGTTAGAAGTGTGCCATGCAACATATTGAACGTGAGAATATTCCATTTTAATTCCCAGGGTATCGATCCGAGGAGACGTATAAGTGCACCTCTTGCTCTGGTTACAGATTACGGAATTCTTTCACCTCTCTCTCTTTCTCTCTTTTTTCTCAATTCTCCGATCCCCTCTTCATGGGGATTTCCTTCTCTTATATAGCCTCCTTAAATTGATAAGGACCTTACACTTATTAACCATCTGGACCTTCACTTGAGTGCTTGTCCCATCAGACATCTTCCTTATCTTTCTGTGAGTTGCACTACCCAATGTAACACTGTTCGCCTGTCTTCTCCACATTAATGTGGCTGAAAAAGTAGTTTTCTTGCATTTAATGCGGCCGTTGTGGCTTCTCCCTGACGTCTTACATTTTCCTCTTTCCTGTTGTGTGAGGCTCGTCCTACTACCCACGTTCGTCTGGGATGGTTCTTCATTGTGGAGGGGACGCACATTGGGCCCATATTTGTGTGTTCGAGGAGACATTCCTCCTCGGACGTCTTTTAAAACAAACTGGACTCCACAGGATTGGGCCAGAAGTCTTTTGGGCCCCTATTCCCCTTTGGGTCATGGTTGGGCTTCGTGTGGGGTCCCAGGCCCATTGTTGACTTTGGGAATTTCACCCCTACATATATATACATATATATATAAATTCGGAAAGCATGAATGCCAAATATTGGAAATTCTAATGCTTGGAAATTTAAAATATCATAAATATAAATATAATTTGGAGATTTTGAAATTCTCAATAACTAAATAGGGTACCGTTTGACACTACAATTTTTTTTACTTCTCTCCTTCAAATAAAACACATATTATAAATAAATAACATACAAACAAAAAGTGCCAGCGAGACAAAGAAAAAAAAAACTAAAAAGGAATAAACATTTTTAAAATGAAATTGGTTTAAAAATTATATTTGTTACCAAAGAATTAAAATATACATTTACAATACTGATTTAAAAGGTTCATGTCTAAAAAAAAAAAAAAAAAAAAAAAAAAAAAAAAAAAAAAAAACTGATAATTATTACATTTGTTCACAGAGACGGTTGTCTAATTATTTAAGACAAAATCCTTTTACAATCAGTTTTTAATCGAACAAATGAAATAGATGTTTTATTTATGCGATGGCTCTTCAGCTCTTCAGAAATCAAAATAGACCTTATCCTCACAAGAAAATAAGTCATTCATTATCGAAAAAAGAAAGGAAAAAGGAAAATAACTCATTGAAATATATAACTCAAATTTTACAGCATTTACTGCATAAATGAGCTGAGAGGTGTTCTGTTTTATATTTCGACATAATAATTTAGTAGGATTCAGCATAAATAAATAAATATATATATATATATATATATATATATTTAGTAGGATTCAGCATAAATATATATATATATATATATATATATATAATGTCCAGCAAATCTTCCTTATTTTTTGGTTTTATGTAAAACGGATATTTGTCACTAGTCACAGTCATAGTGTGTTTTATGGGGTTTATTTCACTGTTGAGTATATACATGTGAGTAAAGTCTCACATCAAATAATGATAAAAAGAATAAATGGCTAATATAACATGTTCAGCTCATGCCTATTGAGCTCAAGCTTTTTGGATTAAGTAGCTAACACTACAAGAAAGTTTGCTATATTCAATGGTTAAAAACGTCGAAAAAAGTATTAGAAACCGTCGAAGAAAGTATTTTCGACGGTTTAAGTGACCGTTAAGAACCGTCACTAAAAACTATGTCAAAACTTTTTTTCTCCACCCTATGTGACCGTCGAAAAATGTGATTCACATTTATCAACAATTATTAAACGTCGAAATATTATTGAAAACTGTAGAAATATATGTTGTCTTGAGATAAATTTCAATAGTTTGAAACTGTGGAAAAAAGTATTTAAAGAAAAAAAAAAAAAAAAAAAAAAAAAAAACCTAAAGCAATACCCTTTGCTATGATTGTCTTTGAAAGTTCAAAAACGTGTACAAAAACACCTTTGAACGTTTAGACCCCCAAATTACAACTTAATCAATTCAAGCAATATGTCAAACAACTAGTGTGCGGAAACTTAACATATGCTATCATACGAAATTGATTAAATACTATCTAAGCCATAACAGATTAAAATCCACAGCAGATAAATAAAAGGCAAAGATAGAGAGGAAGGAAGATGCAAACACAAAGACAACACGCGGTGTGTTATCGAAGAGGAAACTGAAGCTCTCGGCGAAAAACCTTTCCGCCGCCCTCCAAACGGTAATCAATCCACTAGAAAATATAGTTGGGATACAAGGACAGCAATAGACCCTCCAAGCCTAATCTACCAAGTGCACCTAAGCCCTCCAAGCTTCTTGCTCCAACGAGGTTGCGCCGAACCTTTTTCTTTTCTAGCTTTCCGGATTCTGCTACTAGACCGTAGCATCAACCAATGTAGATTGGCTCCTTCCTAACTGCTTCCCAGAAATCCAAACAGCAGTCTCACAATGATGATGATGGTGAGAACCTGGTTTGGTATAATGCCTCTCAAGGATTTAACAATGGAGAGGAAGAGAGTTGAGGAATTTGAAGAGTCTCTAAGGTATAGATTGTGTGTGAATCAATCTAGTTTTTCTTTAGGGTTTCTCTCTCAAAATTCTCTCTGGAAGCTCTCTTTCAATCGTGGGTAATAGGGGTATTTATACTAGAGTGGAGAGGAATGTGAAACGTCAGGTTTTTACAAAACAGGGGTGGCTCGCGGCTTGACCTCGCTGCTTGACTAAGTCGCGAGATCCAGTCGCGAGATAACCGTATGGCCAGTTGTCCTATTTTGTCCTGTAGTGCTCCAGCTAGCATGACTGTTCATCTTCCAGCATGCTTGGCACGTGTGTGCTTCTGGCGGCTTGCAGCCGCGAGACACCCGCGAGTCCCAGCCGCGACTCTCTGTTTTCTTGCACACTCTTGAGCAAACTTCACTCTATCTCACTCTTTACCCTTACATCAATCCCACCTAAATACAGGGTTACTAAATGCTGAATTACAAGCAAATTTGGCACGGAATAAAGCCAATTAGATGGTTGAATAAATTCAACCTTACAATCTCCCCCTTTGGCTATTCCATGACAAAACCCTAAAACAGACTCTAGACTTAACATGTGAGTTAGGAACAGTTGAACAAAACTCACTCACACCTAACTTTAGAAGCTGTGAAGCACTTGAATCATATGAACATAATACTCCTGAAACACAACAATACACCATGATCATTGTAAGCAGAAAATTATATAATGCATATGAAACAGGCAATATGTGATCAAGCAAAGATGGAGTTATGAAACAAACCATGGCTTGATCAACCAAGTGAACACCACAAGGTGGTGATCACAGTGCTCATTCACACTTGGAATGAACACAAGGACATACAAGTTAACAAGCACAAGGCAAGACACTTGTATGCTCAACACTCAACCAATGCATATCACACAAGGCATATGCATCTAGGAACAATCCTACAAGGGCACAAGAGTGACAGTACATAAACCAAAATGCATACCATTTAGATTAAAGTACTGATTTCAACATAGCATAAAGGCTACATTAAGCAAGGTACATACCATAAAGCCTACAAACTATGCAAAAGACATAAACCCTAAAAGCTTACACAAGCACATGGGTACACAACACAAACATCCTGAATAACAGTTTACAAAACACAATATCAACTTAAAGAGAAGAAGAATGTAAAGACACTCCCCCTTAGATAAAGACACTCCCCCTTTGATCATGCCTATCTCTCCCCCTTTTTGTCATGGAATAGGCTAGTCATCCTCTTCCAGCTTTCTCTGAATTTGATCCAGTTGAGTTTAAAGAGAAGTAAACTTCATATCCCACCGAGTGTTTTGATGGTGTAGAGAAGCTGTGAGTCCAGACATCTTTGTATTCAACTCGTGGACAGAGGAGACAATGCGATCAAGTTTCTCATCCAGGGAGAGAGTGCTAAACTGAGAGTCATTGTGAGATGCAGAAGTTTCTGGTTTGGCTCTCTTCCGACTATGTCCAATGCTTGCATTGAATGTACGCATGTTGATTGGACTTGGTTTGGACATAGGGGATTCATCAGCCATTGGATAAATTCCCTTGAGCTTCAAGATCCGGGAAATGAGACTGCAAAAAGGAACGCATATCCGAGACTCATTTCGAAGAACTGTTTTGCGCAGAACATGAAAGATATGAGCACAGATGTCTATTTCCACATCAGAGATTAGATCATGAAGAAACAAAGCCCGTCCAAGGTTCATATACCCAGTGCTTGACAAAGGGTACAAATTGTGAAACATTACAATTGTAAGCACTCTCAGCTTTGGAGAGAGAGAGGAAACACTGATGGATTTGCCATTGGGCGAGAACTCCAAATCTTGACCAAGACTTTCTTTAAGAAGCTCCTCATCAGGACAGAGATCATCGTAAACCGGCGAATGTCGGAAAATGGGTCTGTTGATGTGAAGAATTTCTGCCAGATATGCAGGAGAGACAGAAAAGCTCTTTTTCCGAACCCAGCACTTAAGTTCATCTCCTTCCACAATTGCGTTGGCATAGAATTCTTTTACCAACTCTTCATACGCGTCATCCGAATCAGAGAGAAAGTAATTCCAATCCTTGTGAGCAAACCATTTCGGAATGTCAGTGTCATGAAGTGATGGTTGATCCAAAGCTCTCTCTAGTAATGGTTTGGCATGAAGAAAGAAATTCTCATAAGACTGATAGGCTGCATATGATCTGAACCTGTCGGGATCGAATCTCTTCGATGAAGAGCGAGTCCCTTTTGGTTGAGGTGAGAAATCATCAACATCTATTACTGGTTCCTTCCATTTAGAACTACCTCCTTTTACAGCAGCCTTTTTGAATGGTGACATGACCAGTCTGCATTATGAACAAGGGAAATGACAGAACACAAACCAACAAACTTTATTAGCAGTGGGTTAGTGGAAATATAGGGACAATGAAGAAACCCTAATAACTGGATGGAAATGGACAGAAAATAGCAATGAGGGACACAAATGGCTCAAATTGAACTACACGAAAGAGGGAATCCAAATAGAACCACATAATCAGCTGAAAAAGGACCCACAATCAACAACACATCAACAGGATACCACACAGGATCATAGTGGAACACGACATCAACAGCAGATCAGACAAAAATTAGCTAACCCTAGCTAAGCACATGATGAAGAACAAAACCACCCAAAATAAACTAGCTCAAAAACAGAAACACAAGCTTCCAAAGGCTAAACATGGACAAAGAGTAAAAGTTGAGCTAAAAACCCATCACAAACTCACAATCAATTGTGAAAAATCCAGAGGGAAAACCATAACAACAAGAAAAATAGAGTTCAAGACAGAAAAACCCATACCTGTTAGTCGACGATTTTGAGCTGAAAAGAGGCAAACAATGGAGATCGAAAATGGAGGCACGGTGTGAATGGGTAAGAGCAAATGAGAAAGACAATGAACAGTCACAAAAAGATCGAGGGAAAAACAAAAAGTTTAAAAACTGCCCCTGTATGTCCAAAACACGCGATTTTCGCGACTGAGACGAGTCGCCAAAAAGTCGCCAGATCAAGCCGCCAAAACACCCTAGGACGAAAATGTGAAAATTTTTCCAAGTGTTTTTTGCGACTGGAAGGTCTACCCGCGAGTAAGTCGCGAGCTGAGCCGCGAAAATCTCTGAGTGAACCTCGCGACTGGACCTTCCACTCGCGAACAAGTCGCCAAAAATGACCAGCGAAGATGCGACTGAGGCTCGCGACTTGACATACCCGCGACTGAGCCGCCAAAACAGGGCAAAACAGGATTTTTGAAATTTTCAGATTTTTCAAACAAAATACTTTCCAAAAAACACCTAAAACACTCAAAAATCTTTTTGTGCTTGAATTAACAAAGATTGAGCATGTGAAAACACATTTTATCAAGTACAATCACACAAATGAATATGGCATTTATTGAATATAAACTTGTGTGTTGTGTGTGGATGTCAACAATGAGATAGTCCTTCGTCTAATGTGAAACTTCAATGATCAATTCAACCAAGGCATACACAATTAGCACTAGATCATGTGACCCATCTCAATTATAGAAGTATGTATATATGACCTCCCACAAAACTTGATAACATGATTTGGAGCTTTACATTTGACTCCACTTTCAATCATAACAATTGATCTTTTTGATCTTTTGAGTCAATCACCTCTCATTGTGAGAGTGATATATGATATTTCACTTTAATGAATAAGCCTTTGGCTTTTTGAATAAACATGTACTTCAATATAAGGTCGCTTACCCTTTTTCCTAGTCAAATACTAGAATGTGCGACAGGCTTTTGCAGCTCAATATCTCTTTTCATTTGGAGATTTACATTTGGTGAGCTCTTTTTAGCAAAACAAAAATAAAGAGTGGGAAGATATATAGACACAAGTCTATGCAAGTCTCAAGATCAACAAAACCATTCACTAATCATCCATGACAAGTTTGAAGATCTATTTACAACAATCACAAAGATTTCAAGATTTTTCCCACAGTGATATAAGTGCATGAAAACAAGCGATGCTCGAAAATGCACAAAGCCATTAGCACAAAGGTACAAGGCAAAACAGGTTTTGAGACAAAAGCTCTACAAAGTCAATCAAGCTTTTTGATTTTCTATTTTTATGTGATTTTTGGATTTTTGACTTAAAAGAAGAAAAATGATTGAACAATCAAAGAAAGAACCAACAGAATTAACAGAAGGACAAACAAACAATAAACATATTGCACAAAGGGCTAACAAAGAAGTGTGTGCCACATCACAAGCAAATATATCAAAATATAAATATGTGAAGCACACAACACACAAGAGAATCAAGGAATTGTACCAACACCAATGGTCTTACGGAGTGATTCAAACCGTGGACCATCGAGAGGCTTGGTGAAGATGTCCGCCTTTTGATTGTCGGTGTGTATGAACTCAAGACACACAACTCTTTCCTCTACCAAATCCCGAATGAAATGGTAGCGTATCTCTATGTGTTTAGACTTAGAATGCTCAACAGGATTCTTGGAAAGATTGATGGCACTGGTGTTGTCACAGAAGACACACATCGTTTCTTGAGGAATTCCATAGTCATGAAGTAATTTCTTCATCCAAAGAAGCTGAGTGCAGCAACTCCCAACAGCGATGTATTCTGCTTCTGCAGTAGATAGAGACACTGAATTCTGCTTCTTGCTCATCCATGAGACAAGATTGTTACCAAGATAAAAACAGCCGCCTGAAATGCTTTTCCGATCGTCTACACTGCCAGCCCAGTCAGCATCTGAATACCCAGCAAGACAATCATTTGAGTCTTTTGAATACCACAGACCATAGTTTGCAGTACCATTCACATATCGAATGATTCGCTTAGCAGCAGTCAGATGAGATTCCTTCGGATTAGCTTGGTACCTGGCACAAATGCCCACACTGAAAGCAATGTCCGGTCTACTGGCTGTAAGGTAGAGCAAACTTCCTATGATGCTCCTATACAATGTAGGACTTACTTCAACTCCCGACGAATCCACATTCAGTTTAGTGGAAGAGCTCATGGGGGTGGAGGCATGTTTTTTGGATTCTAGACTAAACTCCTTGACAATGTTTCTGGCATACTTTTCTTGAGATACAAAAATACCCTCCTTCTGTTGTTTGACTTGAAGACCCAAGAAAAATGTGAGCTCCCCCACCATACTCATCTCAAACTCCTTCTTCATCTCTTCAGAAAAGTCAGTAGCACGATCTTCGATGGTTACCCCAAACATTATGTCATCAACATAGACTTGTGCCACAAGGAGATAACCTTCATCATTTTTGACAAACAGAGTTCGATCTGCATACCCTCTCTTGAAACCTCTGTCTAGAAGATAATGTGTAAGACGATCGTACCAGGCTCTAGGCTTGTTTTAAGCCATAAAGGGCTTTCTTCAATCTTAGTACATGATCTGGAAAATGAGGATCTTCAAATCCTTTTGGTTGCTCAACAAATACTTCTTCATTTAGATATCCATTCAGAAACGGGCACTTTACATCCATTTGATAAAGTTTGAAATTCAAGGTGCACGCAATGGACATGAGGATACGAATGGATTCGAGTCTTGCCACCGGAGCAAAAGATTCATCAAAATCCACTCCTTCAACTTGAGTGTATCCTTGGGCTACTAACCAAGATTTGTTTCGAATTATTTCTCCATCTTCATCAGTTTTGTTTTTAAAAATCCACTTTGTGCCTATAACATGAATGTTCTCGGGCCGTGGAGCAAGTTCCCACACATCATTCCTTACAAACTGATTCAGCTCTTCATGCATTGACTCAACCCAATTCTCATCTTGAAGAGCCTCTTCAACCCTTTTTGGTTCAAATTGTGCAAGATAACAGTGATATGTTACATGATTGGCTAGCAGAACGTTTCCTTTTCTGAGGCGAAGACCGTCATCAAGAGATCCTATGATATTACTTTCCGGATGATTCTTGATAACTCTTGAAGATGGCCTTTTTGAAGTGGAAACTTCATCACTACGAGAGATAGAAGGATGGACTTCCGGAGGAGTAAGAGGGCTTGATGTTCTAGACATCGATCTCGTTTCCATTCTTGGGTTGATGGGAGTCGATTCTACTTCTGGTATAGGTTCTTCACCTTCTATATCCAAAGCTTCTACCTCAACATCGGCCTCTTTGGTGCTCGGCCCTTCTACATCATCAATCATTTCCACTTTAGGTAAGGCATCATCAATCTTGACATTTATGGACTCCATCACAGTTTTTGTTCTCTTGTTAAACACTCTATACGCTCGACTTGTAGTAGAGTAGCCAAGAAAAATACCCTCATCACTTCTCGCATCAAACTTCCCAAGATTCTCTCGATCATTTAGGATATAGCATTTACTTCCAAACACCCGGAAATACTTCACTTTTGGCTTCTTCCCATTCCATATCTCATAGGCAGTCTTCTTTGTACCAACTCGAAAGAAAATCCTATTGCCAATGTGACACGAGGTGTTGACAGCTTCTCCCCAAAATTTTTGAGGTATTTGCTTGTTAAGCAACATGACTCTTGCCATCTCCTGAATCACACGATTTTTTCTCTCTACCACTCCATTTTGTTGTGGAGTTTTGGGAGCTGAAAATTCTCTTTTAATTCCATTCTTCTCACAGAAGGACTCGAATCTTGCATTCTCAAATTCCCTCCCATGATCACTTCTAACTTTGGCTATCGGAATCCCTTTTTCGTTTTGTAGTTTCTTGCACAGAATCTCCAACCTCTCACAAGCCTCTGATTTTTCTCTAAGGAAATCAACCCAAGTGTATCTTGAGAAGTCGTCCACAATAACCATAATGTATCTCTTCCCCCCTAGGCTTTCTGTTCTGGTAGGCCCCATTAGATCAACATGAAGTAACTCCAAACACCGAGAGGTGGCTATCACACTCACCTTGTGATGACTTGCCTTAGTTTGCTTCCCCATTTGACACGCACCACAAACGGTCTTCTTCACTTTTCCAAACTTAGGAAGTCCCTCGACTGCTTCAAGTTTTGAAACTTTCGCTACTTGTTTGAAGTTCGCATGCCCAAATCTGTGATGCCACAACTCCAACGTATCCACACGAGCACTTCTACACGATATGGGTGCCGTGGGAACAATTCCATAACAGTTATCAGTAGTCCGATTTCCTTCCAAAACCTGAATCCCCTCTTCATTGATGATCAAACATCCCTTTTTAGAGAATTGTACCAGAAAATCATCATCACAAATTTGAGTGATGCTCAGCAAATTCGCCTTCAGCCCTTTTATGTACAGCACATCTTTCAACAGCGGCAAACCAGGTATCTCAATGGTTCCTTTGCCTAGGACTTGAGCATGACTTCCATCACCAAAGGTCACATAGTCACCGACCTTTTCTTTGAGTGTCTTGAACAGAGACTTATCCCCTGTCATATGGCGAGAACACCCACTGTCAAGATACCACAAACACGCATTAAACACCTTCAATGAGGTATGCACAAATAGGTTCACATGTGATAGACATTCTTGCCCTTCAAACACAAACTCATCATCTGTTTTCATGCTTCTTTCAGTTTGATTCTTCATTTTCAAATTCTCAATCATCTCACACAACATTCTATTCTTTCTTTTATATTTCTTAATCAATGATTTAGATTCAGATATGCTACTGTGTAAGACATAATTCTGATTTTCAAGACATTCCAGCATGTGAACAAATTCTCTAACATGTTTCTTAGTTTTTAACAACTCTACAAACACATCAGTAAGACACCTTTCAGACATATGCATAGAGTCATTTTCACAAACACTTAAGCTACAATTCAGCATGGTATATTCCAAAACAATCAATCACAACACAGGGGTCTAGGATCACACTTAGGTAATAAAACCACAACAAGTGTACCTGCTCTGATACCAATTGAAAGTTCAAAAACGTGTACAAAAACACCTTTGAACGTTTAGACCCCCAAATTACAACTTAATCAATTCAAGCAATATGTCAAACAACTAGTGTGCGGAAACTTAACATATGCTATCATACGAAATTGATTAAATACTATCTAAGCCATAACAGATTAAAATCCACAGCAGATAAATAAAAGGCAAAGATAGAGAGGAAGGAAGATGCAAACACAAAGACAACACGCGATGTGTTATCGAAGAGGAAACCGAAGCCCTCGGCGAAAAACTTCTCCGCCGCCCTCCAAGCGGTAATCAATCCACTAGAAAATATAGTTGGGATACAAGGACAGCAATAGACCCTCCAAGCCTAATCTACCAAGTGCACCTAAGCCCTCCAAGCTTCTTGCTCCAACGAGGTTGCGCCGAACCTTTTTCTTTTCTAGCTTTCCGGATTCCGCTACTAGACCGTAGCATCAACCAATGTAGATTGGCTCCTTCCTAACTGCTTCCCAGAAATCCAAACAGCAGTCTTACAATGATGATGATGGTGAGAACCTGGTTTGGTATAATGCATCTCAAGGATTTAACAATGGAGAGGAAGAGAGTTGAGGAATTTGAAGAGTCTCTAAGGTATAGATTGTGTGTGAATCAATCTAGTTTTTCTTTAGGTTTTCTCTCTCAAAATTCTCTCTAGAAGCTCTCTTTCAATCGTGGGTAATAGGGGTATTTATACTGGAGTGGAGAGGAATGTGAAACGTCAGGTTTTTACAAAACAGGGGTGGCTCGCGGCTTGACCTCGCGGCTTGACTAAGTCGCGAGATCCAGTCGCGAGATAACCGTATGGCTAGTTGTCCTGTTTTGTCCTGTAGTGCTCCAGCTAACATGACTGTTCATCTTCCAGCATGCTTGGCACGTGTGTGCTTCTGGCGGCTTGCAGCCACGAGACACCCGCGAGTCCCAGCCACAACTCTCTGTTTTCTTGCACACTCTTGAGCAAATTTCACTCTATCTCACTCTCTACCCTTACATCAATCCCACCTAAATACAGGGTTACTAAATGCTGAATTACAAGCAAATTTGGCATGAAATAAAGCCAATTAGATGGTTGAATAAATTCAACCTTACAGTCTTTCCAGTACCAGGAGGCCCATATGGAAAAATTCCCTTAGGAGGCTTCATTCCAATATTTATATTTTCAAAAAGCTATGGATGCCTTAAAGGCAATTCCACCAACTCACGAATCTGATTTATGTTTAAGAAATCAACATAAATCAGTGAAAAATGGAAGATGATGGCTATGTAACACCAAAGTACTTAACCCAACTTATTTATCCACCATAAAGCAAAAATATTAGTATTAGCATTAGTAGTTAGTACTGAAAAAGATGGCAATAACACTACGATCACAATGTGGGAACTCTAAATTTGTAAACTTTAACATTGGTGGTGGTGAATATAGATACTCCTGCATAGTTTAGGCCTATGATTCAAAGCCATCATTGCAGTCCAACATACATAGCTTAGAGAACAAGAATTGTATAAAAAAAGAAAGACAACCAAGAGGGTAACAGATTCACAGTTTAATATGTGTAGATGTAGAGCAAGACAAAAGTAATTTTCCTGGAAATTCTACCATCTGTACATTCTAATCATTACATATAGCAGTAATTTCATTCATATGACATCATGGTGAACCAAAGAATATTTAGAAAAGTAAAGAGGAAGTCACATGTTTACTTTGCACAAACCAAGAATTTGGAAATCATCATCATGAGATCTGTTCTGCACTTGAAGTAGAGGGTGAATCAAAACTTGCAAAACATAGCATTTGACAGACTGCTGATATCTCAGACTATATCTACAAGAAGATATATCCATCCAAAATAGAATGAAAGTTCAATCTTTCTCTACAAAACAGACTAATTTTTCTCTTCTATACACTTCCAACAACCTGCAATGGAAAATTAACAAAAGATTCAATAATTAACTGTGAATTATTTCCATAACTTGTAGAAGAGTTTCATCTTAAATATCAACATTGTACAGGCATAAGATTGAGCATAAAAAAATATATAAATTACCATATAGTAGCAATACAAATACAGCAGTGAGTTCCCTAATGATCATCCCCATACCCCCTAGATAAAAGAAAAGAAAATCCTACCCTCCCCTCTTCTCATAAAACAAAGCTAGTAGCTGGAAAATTTATTGAACCATCACATATCCCCAAAACCATTTCTCTTGACCCTTTCTTAACAAAAAAATGGCAGCTTGAAATGTAAACAGAAAAGTGTCAAACAAACCCAACCATCCAAAGATTACAAGGGTAACAAACCCTTTTACTTAAAAGAACAAGTAAAGTTAACAAACTAACCTGATTGGTAAAGTTAAGAAGAACAATCAGATTGAGCTAGCTCAAATGGGGCCATGTTTTTGAGTACTTGTGCTAGCAAACTCTCAACCCGATTAACTTGTGCCTTCAAGAGTTGTACATTAGCGTCACTCTCCTTGTGGTGTTCCTTAGATTCTTTCAATTTCCTTAGAAGGTTAGCATCATTCTCCTTGCTTCTTTCCTCAGATTCTTTCAATTGCCTCAAAAGGTTTGCATCATTCTCCTTACATCTTTCCTCAGATTCTTTCAATTGCATTTGGAGGTCACGAATAGTAGATGAAGAGGAACCCCATAACTCTGTAGGACTAATACCATCACCATAACCACGAACACGACCATGATGTTCAGGTCCAAATACCTCTACAAACATTTCATTGCCAGACATTTGCAAAGACCCTTCAGCCACTTCAATAGTAAGTCTCTTAAATTTCATCTGCATTAAAAGAGCATTTATAATTTTATACTACATTTGCTAAAAGCACATAAACAAATACATTTTCTAGCAGCATATAAAAATAAATCTTAATAACAAATTATATAAGCATTTTTAGGAATTTCCATACCAATGCTTCCTGTGTAGTTTCATTTGCAGCTTGGCCATTAGATCTTGTATGTGTGATCTCAAATAATTGAAGTCGACTAGGATCTTCTCCAGTTTTCTCCCTCTATAATTAAACAACACAAAGCATAGACATTCCATAATGTTAACAATGTAAAGTGAGAGAGAAAGACTGAATAGTCTGTATATTTGATGTGTAAAATAATGTACAATAGAGAGCCTTTATATAGGCTAGGTATGTGTGCAGTACAAGTAAAATAAGTAAATTACAAGTACAGTATATTGGGCTAAGCCCAATGGACTAAACTAGACTAAGCTATACACTAACATCCCCCCTCAAACTCAAGGTGGCAAGGAGGAAGCCAACTGGAGTTTGGATATAAGATCTCGAAGACGACCAGGCGGATGAGTCTTAGTAAAGATATCAGCAGGCTGGTCAGCAGAGGAGATGGAGAACAACTTGAGATTTCCTTTCTTGAGATGCTGGCGAGTGATGTGGCAGTCGATCTCAATATGCTTGGTGCGTTCGTGGAAGACATCATTATGAGCAATGTAGATAGCACTACGATTGTCACAATAAAGAGGAGTGGCAGTAGGCTGTGGAGCATCCATGTTAGCCAAGAGCCAGCGAAGCCAAACAAGCTCACAAGTGGTGTCGGCAAGGGCACGATACTCAGCCTCAGTACTGGAACGGGAAACCACATCCTACTTCTTGCTGCGCCACGAGACAAGAGAAGTACCTAACAGGAAACAGAAACCTGTGATAGAACATCGATCAGTCGGATCACCTGCCCAGTCAGCATCTGAATAAGCATGAAGCTCGAGAGAAGATCGAGAAGAGTAATGCAGACCATGATAAAGTGTGCCTTTGACATATCGGAGAATCCGAAGAACAGCAGCATAGTGGACAGAACGAGGTGCATCCATGAACTTACTAACCATACCCACAGCATGTGAAATATCCGGACGAGTAACAGTGAGATAAATCAAACTGCCAACCAACTGACGATAGCGAGTAGCATCGGATATAGGTTCACCATCCAAAGGTGTGAGCTTCGCATTGTATTCCAAAGGAGTGGAAACAGTCTTGTTGTCAGTGATACCGGCTTTAGAGAGAAGATCAGAAGCGTATTTAGTCTGGGAAAGATAGTATCCATCAGAGGATGAGGTAACCTCGAGCCCAAGAAAATAGCTGAGAGTGCCCAGATCTTTCATCTCAAAATGCTGACTAAGAAAGTGCTGAAGAGAGCGGATACCTGCAGAATCATCTCCAGTAATAATCATATCATCAACATAAAGAAGAATGAGAGTGATACCAGCAGAGGATCTTCGGACAAACAAAGCAGTGTCATGAGGACTCGAAGTGAAACCCTGCTGAGCAACAACTGAGCTAAACTTTTCAAACCAAGCTCGAGGAGCCTGCTTGAGGCCATAAAGAGCACGGCGAAGGCGGCAAACTTGACTGCCTGAGTGTGGATAGCCAGGGGGTGGTTGCATGTACACTTCTTCATGGAGGTCTCCATTGAGGAAAGCATTCTTCACATCCATTTGATAAAGAGGCCAACGGCGAACAGCAGCCACAGCAATGAGACATCTGACAGATGTAAGGCGAGCAACAGGAGCAAATGTTTCCTCATAGTCAATACCATACTCCTGAGTAAAGCCCTTAGCAACTAGGCGAGCCTTGTATCGTTCAACAGATCCATCAGCCTTGGTCTTGATCTTGTAAACCCACCTACAACCTACTACAGACTGACCAGGAGGCAAATCAACCATATCCCAAGTGTGATTCTTATGAAGGGCATCTAGTTCTTCGTTCATAGCTTGCTGCCAAAAGAGGGTCAGTATGGGCCTCACGATAGGTGTGAGGTTCATAGAGGGTGGCAAGAGCAAAAGAGCAGTGATAATCAGTGAGATAAGAGGGAGGAATGCTTACCTGAGTGGAACGACGAAGTTCAGGACTAACAGGAGACTCAGGAGAGGGTGGTGCCACAGGATCCAAGACAGGCGGGTCATATGCCGGAGACAGAACCGGAGATGAGTCGTCTGGAGAGGCAGCCGATGTTGAAGAATCCTCCACAAGTTCAGGATAGAGAGGAAGGAAAAGATCAGTAAAAATAGGAGATTCTGAGGAAGAAGATGCAGGAAACTGCTGAAGACTCGTGAAAGGACGATGTTCCCAAAACTCAACATGACGGGAGACACGAAGGCGACGAGAAATGGGATCATAGCAGCGAAACCCCTTTTGAGACACACCATAACCAAGGAAACAACAGAGACGAGTACGAGGTTGGAGCTTTGTTCGTTCATGAGGAGGAAGAGAGACAAAACAAGCACAACCAAAAACCCGAAGAGAGGAGTAGTCAGGAATTTGACCATAAAGAAGCTCAAACGGTGATTTGTTGTGTGTAGTTGGTGAAGGAATACGATTAATGGTGTACACAGCAGTGAGTGCAGCCTCACCCCAAAAGCGCTCAGGAAGAGAGGCAGAAATGAGAAGAGTGCGGACAACATCAAGGATGTGACGATGTTTTCGTTCTGCACGACCATTTTGTTGAGAGGTGTAGGGACAAGACCGCTGAGGAAGAGTACCATGACTGTCTAAAAAGGATAAGAAAGATTTATCATTATATTCTTGGGCATTATCTGATCGAAAGACTTTGACAGTGCGATTGAACTGTGTTTCAATCATTTTATGAAATGTTTGATAAATAGACACAAGTTCAGACCTATGGTGAAGCAGATAAATCCAAGTATATCGAGAAAAATCATCCACAAATATGACAAAATATTTAGATCCCCCCTCAGTGGGAACAGGTGCAGGGCCCCAAATATCAGAATGTACAAGATCAAAAGGGGCAGAAGAAAAGGAGTCACTTTTATTAAAGGGCAATTTTGTTTGTTTGCCAAAATGACAGGAAGTACAATCAAATTTTTGAAACTGAACAGAACCTAAATGACCTTGAGAAGGTAACAACTGAAGACGAGATAAGGATGGATGACCAAGACGAGCATGCCATAGATCAGGGGAGGAGATGGCAGTGGTTGCAGCTGTAGAAACGACTTGTGAAGGAATCTTCAAGTCATGAACCTCAAACATGCGACCAACTTTAAGGCCTGTCCCAAGCACTTGACCCGTCCGGGGATCCTGCATATCCACACCATGATTAGTAAACAGAAGATCTAATCCTAATTCACAAAGTTGACCAACAGAAAGCAAATTGAGGGATAACTTTGGAATATGAAAGGTGTCACTAAGGGATAAATTAGGAGAAGATATTGTTCCTTTATGACTAACAGACATAGGAGTTCCATCAGCAGTGTAAATGTTGATTGGATGTTCTAAAGGTGTCTTATCAGAAAATTGGGATTCATCAGGAGTCATATGGTTACAACATGCAGTATCAAAAAACCAAGGTTGTTTACCTGAGGTGACAGAAAGGGCAGTGGAAGTACGGGATAAAACCTGTTGAACAACTGCCTCAATATCAGCCGTAGTAAGTGAGGAAGTCAAAGATGGACCTGTAGGAACCGATGGATCTGAAGGACATACAGCAGCTGCCCGAGGAAGAGAAGCTTTATTATGCTCTTGCACAAATTTCTGCAGCTTGTGACAAACAGAGATGTCATGGCCTTTGGCACGGCAAAACTTGCAGCGAGTGCCTTTGGAAGACTGAGAATTGGGATGCCCAGAGTTTATTCGTGGAGGAGCAGTGAATGCAGCAATGGGAGGCTGTGGAGAGGGTGTAGCCAATACATGATCAGATGATGACATGTGATAAGTAGGTCGACGGTTCTCCTCAGAAATGAGCTCCTTGACTGCAGCATCAAGAGAAGGAGTAGGAGACCGGCTAAGCAGAGAAGCCCTAGTAGGCTCAAAATCCTCACGTAAACCCATCATGAAGTGCATAAATCTACGACGATCCCGATATTTGACAAACAGCTCAATGTCCTTAGAGCACACCAGTGGAGGATCTGCAGCAGAGAGTTGTTCCCACATAGTAGAAGTCTGAGAATAAAAATCAGAAATGGACTGACCTGTCTCTTGGCGCATTTGATAGAGTTTTGATTCAATGTGGAACTCCAAGCTTGAATCATTAGTGCAATTATAGCGATCCGCCAAAAATTTCCAAGCAGCCTCAACAGTTTCAAGACGAGGAAGAAGATTATGAATGGAGGGAACAGAGGTATTGATAAACCAAGACAAGATCTTACTCTGAATACTCTCCCATTCCTCTAGACGTTCCTCATCATCTGTTAGAACAGCAGTCTTGGAAGACTCTTCAGCAGCTGTGGCCTTGGACTTAGGGTTTGGTACTGGCTTAGGAATTGAACCAGTCACATACCTCCACAGTTTACGACCCTTGAGAAAGATAGTCATATTCTGAGCCCACGCATGATAACTAGTAGGACCATCCAACATAACAGTGATAGGACGTATGATATCTCGATCATTTTGTTGAGCCATAATGAAGAAAATGACCAAAAAATAGGATTTAGAGACCTCAAATGCAGAAACGGAGCTCAAAATCGGAATCTATGCGAAAAACTGAGCAAGACAGGTGCTGTCGAAAAATTTTGACTTCGGTCAACGGTCAACGGTCAAAGTCAACGGTCAACGGTCAAAGTCAATGGCTGACATGTGCTGATGTGGCAGTGTGACGTCACTCTAGGGCTGACGTGGCAGCACGTGAAGCGGATCAGGCGCGTGTGGCGCGTGAGAAGCGCGTGAGGCGCGTGGAACTGGCGCGTGTGGCGCGTGAGAATCACTGACGGCGCGTGGAGGCGCGTGGAGCGCGTGCTCGTTAGGCCGAAAACTTCTGGTGGCGCGTGGGGGCGCGTGTGATGTAGTTTCTGACCTTTCTTTGTTGGGTTTTGCTCGGAATTGGCTGTTCTGTCACTTTATGCCTTTGCTTTGGCAGTTGGATGAGTAGAACGATGATATCCGAGAGTTGCAGGTACTGTGGGCGTGATGGCGGTGACTCGCTTCTGCAGTGACCACTGGACGAAGACGAGGGCAGCGGAAAAACGCCGGAGATGTCCACAGGAACCAGAAAATCAGAGGAATGGCTCTGATACCATGTTAACAATGTAAAGTGAGAGAGAAAGACTGAATAGTCTGTATATTTGATGTGTAAAATAATGTACAATAGAGAGCCTTTATATAGGCTAGGTATGTGTGCAGTACAAGTAAAATAAGTAAATTACAAGTACAGTATATTGGGCTAAGCCCAATGGACTAAACTAGACTAAGCTATACACTAACACATAAAATGTCTATCATTTAAACAACAAAAAGTACAGACATTCCTTAAAATGTCAAGCACCATAAATAACTATGCAACAATATTTTATCTTGAAAAAATTAAGTTTCAAAGATTGAGAGAATGATATATACAAACCTCTTCTTCACTTCGTTGTTGGAAGCTTTTTGATCCAGTAATGTGAATGATAAAGTTTTTGGAACGACTATACTTGTTTTTATCACACATTGTCTACATTCAAAAACATACATTGGATTAAAAAAATTTAAAAATTCTCTATAAAATTTCACAAGATAATAATTTCCATATGTAGTAGTACCTTCCAGTCCTTATTGCTCCATAAATGCACAAGATAGTTCCAATCATCATCCACCATGTTAGGTGGCAAAATTTCTAGTGCCTCCTCAGGATCCTTCTCATATGGCTTAAACCATTTTTTCTTCAAGGAGCTTCGGTAATTTTTGTATGACCTATTCATTTGCCGCCAAACAAGAGTCTCTTGACCCTCAACAATGAAGCGTTCCTAAAAAATGAAAACTAATAAGGATTACATTTAAGGTACTATACTAATCTATCTAACAAGGGCAATACACTCTGATTTGAATACTTTAGAGCAAAGGTTGATGGTGGAAAGAGATATTCATATGTCCAAAAGAAATGCTCTCTCACGTGAAACCTCGCTCTCTCTCCCCGGAAGAAGAAGCCGAACTTGCCAGAAGTAACAAGAAGGTAAAGGAATCACACTCAGCTCGCTCTGTGGAGGATGAACCTCCTGGTTTCGAGAAACTCTCCAGTCACCCAAAGCTCTCCTTCAAGGAGAAACTTGTTGGGGAAATTCCTGGGGCTTTCACCCAGGCTTTTGATTTCACTGGGCAGATGGAATACGATTCAGAGTCAGACGATGATGTCTCAGAGTTAAGCGAGGGTATTGCGGCTGTTAAGTTATCTCGTGAAGACAAGATTCGCATCAGGGAGCCCTGGGCGAAAGCCCTTATCGTGAAAGTCTATGGAAAATATGTAGGATATCACTACATTCAAGCCAAGCTCCAATCCATGTGGAAACCAGTGGGAAGATTAGACTGCATCGATCTTGGTAAAGAATTTTTCCTTACTAGATTTTATGCTAAGGAAGACTATGACTTGGTGCTGCAGAAGGGCCCTTGGTTCGTCGGCGAAAACTTCCTGTCTATCAGACCGTGGGAACCAAATTTTAGACCCTCTTCAGCGAATGTTTCATCCATAGCGGTGTGGGTTCGCTTAAATGAACTCCCCATAGAATACTATGAATCGCATATCCTGAAGCATATTGGTTCATCCATCGGAAATGTACTCCGGGTTGACACTCATACTGCGGTGGAAGCAAGGGGGAGATATGCGAGACTCTGTGTGCAAATAGACATTAACAAGCCGCTGGTCTCTACAGTCTTGATTGGAGACTTAGAGCAACCCGTCCTCTACGAAGGTATTAATAGGCTGTGCTTCTCATGTGGGCGTATCGGACACCGGAAAGAATCATGTCCGTACACAATCCGACCCCCCTCTTCTCCGGCGAAGGAAGACACCAGTCCTAGTCCGATCATAGAGGACGATACATGCAATGTGCATGCTGCTGGGCCCACAGAGCAGAATCAAGCAGACGCTGGTATAGTACAGGAGGACAATTACGGACCTTGGCTTGTAGTGACACGCAGGAAAAACAGCAAAAACATGCATAAGGCTGGCCCCACAAAACGCTCCCACTCTCCTGAGGCTGTTAGTAGTGGAGCAGGACCTTCAGGACACTCACCACCTAATGTAACGTCAGCAAAAGAAAATTCCTCGATGCATTTTAATGCACCACGCACTCCAGTGGGTGACTCTAATCCGTTCCAATTTGAATTGGGCCATCAGTTGGAAAACAAGCTAGGTAACATCAGGAACGGGCCATTGACAAATCCCACAATTTCGATAAGCAAAAAGATAGGCCCAAAGAAAGGCCCAGCAGGAACTAACTCAGGGAAGCATGTTTCCAAGTCAGCTAGCACGAAGCATCCTCCAAAGGGTAAACCTGATATTTCACGAGCTAGGGCCAACTCCAAGTCCAAACCTTGCGCCGTGGGAGATTGCTCCAATTCTGTTCATGGTTCTTTCAGCTCAACTTCATCTCGGCAGAATCCTTCGTTTGGTTCTGTCACTCTTTTGAGGAATGATTCCAAGACGCTTCCTCATGATCAATTCCAGTTTTCAAGCCAATCTCTAGCCGCGGTGGGTTGTGAATCAGGAAGGGATGGCAATGGAGATGCCAGAGCTTGCCATGGAAGGAGCAAGGACGAAGTTGATGTATCTAGCCTATCCAACAACAGTATTCCTCCTCCTTGTGATAGGGAGAGCAAAGGAGATGGGCCTGGTGACAATGTCGACAAAGGGTCAATTCCGGGAGATGTTGAAGATGACAGAATGGAGTTTGATGGAGGAGGCCAAGATCCTACCTCAATATGATGAGTTGTTCTGCTCTTTTCCAAAAATTAATAATGAACATTATTATCTGGAACTGCAGGGGCGCTCTGAAGCCCAACTTTCAAGATCATGTGAGGGAATTAGTTTAGTATCACAATCCGGTAATCTTTGTGGTAATGGAGACACGTCTTGGCGGGGACCGTGCGAAGGAGATTATAGATAGACTTCCATTTGACGGAGCTATCTGCACTGACACTATTGGCTATTCTGGGGGGCTTTGGTTGCTGTGGCATTCGGATAGAGTGGAGGTGTCTTTCTTATCTAAAACGGAGCAAGAAATCCATGTCTCAGTTAAGGTGCGTTCTCTTAACCTTACCTGGTTATTTTATGCAATTTATGCTAGTCCTAGACTCGCCGAAAGGCATATATTGTGGAATAATCTCTCTATTGTGGCCGAGCTTCAGAACCTACCGTGGGTTATGGCCGGGGATTTTAACGAACCCCTTGAGGATAGTGATAAACTTGGGGGCAGGGCAGTAGGTATTAACCGCTCTTTGGAGTTTAAGGAGTGTCTTGATAGTTGTAATATGATCGATTTGGGTTTTTCGGGGCCCCGATATACTTGGACAAATAAGAGAGAGTTGACGGCCTTAATCCAGGAAAGAATTGATGGGTTCTTTGTAAATCCAGATTGGTGTTCTATTTTCCCGGAGGCGAGAGTTTCGCATTTAACTCGGTGCCATTCCGACCATTGTCCAGTGCTGCTTTGTCCAAAGCCTATATCTTTCACTCATCTTCCTTGCCCTTTTAGATTCCAAACTTGCTGGCTCTCAGACCCTTCTTTTCCCAGGGTAGTCTCCCAAGCTTGGAACCAAGCTCAATGTCTTCCTGAAGCCATTGACAAATTCGGGAAAGATGTTCAAGTTTGGAATAAAAATCATTTTGGGAACGTCTTTGGAAAAAAGAGAAGACTTCTGGCTAGACTTAATGGGATTCAAAAAGCCATGTCGGTTAGGCCATCTACATCTCTTTTAGAGCTGGAAAAGTCACTTCTTAAGAACCTTGACACAATCCTAGAGCAGGAACATGAGATTTGGGCGCTCAAATCCAGAGTGAACTGGATGATCCAGGGGGATAGGAATACTTCATTCTACCACATTTCAACTTTGGTTCGAAGGAAGAGGAATTGTATTGAAGCAATAAAAAACCAGCACGGGGATTGGGTGCATGAAGAGAGGGCAGTTATGAATATCATCAGAGAGGGTTTTGCAGGGTTGTTTAGCACCTCTAAGAGTAGCTCTCGATGGATCCCTGAGCCTCCCACCCAATGGCAAGCCACTATCCAAGACCTAGAAAGTCACAACTTGAATCTCCCTATCTCGGAAGATGAAGTAAAAGGGGCCCTTTGGTCTATGAAGGCTTTCAAAGCCCCGGGCCCTGATGGCCTACAAGCCGGATTCTTTCAACGTTTCTGGCATACTGTTGGCAATTCTTTGATTGAAGAAGTGAGGAAATGTTTTGCTGAGAAGAACATCCCGGATTATTTGAATTGGACCTTGATGGTTTTGATCCCAAAAATCCATGGGCCGGAAACCCTTGGTAATTACCGCCCAATCAGCCTTTGTAACACAGCTTATAAGGTCATCACAAAAATTATTGCCAACCTGATCAGACCTGTGTTGAGTAGCATTATTTCCCCTTTACAGACTGCCTTCGTCCCGGGTAGAAGAGGAACTGACAATGCTATCATTGTCCAAGAGCTCGTTCATACTATTGGCAAGGCCAAGGGTAAAGAGGGGTATATGGCCATCAAAATCGATCTTGAAAAAGCCTATGATAAGTTGGAGTGGGATTTCATTCGAGAAAGGCTCATTTGTGCAAACTTCCCAATGGACCTCATTCAAACCATTATGTGTTGTGTCACAACAGCCACAACCTCCATTCTGTTTAATGGGGGAACTTTAGACCCTCTTACTCCCACTAGAGGAATAAGGCAAGGAGACCCACTGTCTCCTTACCTTTTTATTCTTTGCATTGACTTCCTTGGCCAGCTTATTGAAGGAAAGTGTGCAGAAAAGGCTTGGGACCCAGTGAAGTCTTCTAAGAGCGGACCATTCTTTTCTCACCTCTTTTTCACGGATAACTTGGTGTTATTTGCCAAAGCCAATTCCAAAAATTGCTCTGCCATCCGAAGTGTTTTAGAAATTTTCTGCTCAAAATCAGGTGAAACTATTAGTGAAGCCAAATCAAAAGTTTATTTCTCTCCTAATGCGGACAGTGATATGAGGGATTCTCTCTGTGAAATTCTAGGCTTCCGCTCTACCAACTCCTTAGGGAAGTATTTGGGCATCCCCATAAGACAACAAGGGTCTTCTCCTAATGATTTCAATTTTATTTTGGATAAAATGAAACAGAAATTGGCTGGTTGGAAATCAAATTTGTTGTCCATGGCTGGTAGGGCAGTGCTGATTCAATCATCCCTTTCAACCATTCCGGCTTATGTCATGCAATGTGCCTCTCTTCCTAGGAAAATCCATAATGGGATTGACAGAATAAGCCGGAACTTCCTTTGGGGATCCACTGAGTCAGTAAGAAAGATGCATTGGGTTGGTTGGAGTAAGATTACCAAACCAAAAGAAGAGGGTGGTTTAGGCTTTCAAACAGCTAAGGGCAGGAACACAGCTCTTCTTGCAAAGCTGAACTGGAGATTCAATTCCGAAAAGGATAGCCTATGGGCTTAGGTGCTTAGAAAGAAGTACTGCACTTGTCAAAGACTAAATTCCAACAATACCCACAAGCTTCCTTGCTCCCAAGTGTGGAAGGGAATAAAGGTTGGCCAGGAAACTTTCCAAAAAGGAGTAAGGTGGACTCTAGGCCATAATAGTAATCTCAGCCTGTGGTATGACAAATGGTCTTCTTCTGGTCCATTGAGGCTTGCTGTTCAAGGACCACTCACCCGGGAAGAAGAAAGCTTTCAGGTGAAGGATGTTTTAAGCTTAACGGGTTGGAGTTGGGAGAAGGTGTCTCTGGACATCCCTACTGAAATAAAACTAGAAATTCAAGCTACCCCATCGGCTCTATCTGTTGGAAGTATGGATAAAATGTGTTGGTCTGGAGATCCAAAAGGGAGTTTTAATCTTAAGAGTGCTTATTGCCTAGCAGTGGGAAATGAGATCAATAATTTCGATGGGGGTTGGATTTGGCAAGCCAAAACTCTTCCTAGAATCCAGATTTTTGTCTGGAGATGTCTCCATAACAGTTTAGGAGTCAAAACTTGCCTTAATGCTAGAGGTCTATCTATAGACCCCCTTTGTCCGCTCTGCCAAAAACATCCTGAGACTATCATCCACAGCCTTCGCGATTGTGATCTTGTTAAGGAAGTCTGGGCTAACTTGGGAGTGCAAGGTACAAGCTTGGGGTTCTATGGTTCTACCCTTAACCTTTGGTTGTCGAAGAATGCCAAAGCAGCCCACACAGTCGGCCAACACAACCTGCCTTGGAAATCAGTTTTTCTCTTTGCCATTTGGTCTATATGGAAGAGAAGAAACCTGTTGGTTTTCCAAAACAAACCTTTAAACTCCAATCTCCATTCTGAGATCCTTCACAGGGTGTTGGAATTCACTCATTGTGCCGTAAACATTCGAGAGGCAACCCACCATGTTTTGAAACCAGTCAGATGGGAAAAGCCAGCCATAGGGTGGAGAAAGCTTAATTCTGATGGATCCTCACTTGGAAATCCAGGCAGAGCTGGAGGGGGTGGTCTAATTCGGGATGAGGAAGGGAATTGGGTTCTTGGATACTCAAGGCAGATTGGCATTACCTCAAGCTTTATAGCTGAACTATGGGCGTTGAGGGACGGTCTTATGATATGTGTTGACAGAAACTTCCTTGCTGTTGTGGTTGAAATGGATGCTAAAGTTATTATTGAAGTTTTGAATAACCCCAACAACACTAATTTAATTATCTCCTCCATTGTGGATGACTGCAGGAAGTTGGCTTCCAGAATTCCTAGGATTCAGTTTGAGCATTGTTATAGAGAAGCTAATAGGAGTGCAGACATGCTAGCAAGGATGGGCGCTAATCAGTCCTCTTCTTTTAGTTTTCATTCTAGTCCCCCAGAGGATGTAAAACCTCTGTTAGAATTTGACATTTCTGAGTTGTATTTAAACAGGCGCTGTCCTGTTCCCCTTGTAATTTTCTAGTTTTAATGCAATTTTCCTAATTACCAAAAAAAAAAAAAATACTTTAGAGTATTCCCCTATTGGTCTTCCCTTTTTCCATATGATTGGGAGCCTTTCCTTTGTAAAAAGTTTTGCAAGTTTTAGATTTCATGTAGCCCCTCGCCCTTTCTTATTTCTTGTGTATTATAATGAGATATGTTTCTTGAAAAAAAAAAGAAAAAAAGAAAGAAAAAAAAGCTAATGAGATATGATAGTTTCTATGAATAGAGTGACTCTTGTTTCTATGTGGGAGTTTGGAGACTGTGTTTGTTTAGTGTGTAACCGATTGATAATGTTGTTTTAGTAATGTTGTTTGTATTTTTTTGAAATACGTATGAGTAAAAAAAAAAATTGTGAAAATGTGTGTAATGTTGTTTAAAAACTAAAAATATGTGTTTAAACTCCTATACTAAACGGCCCCAGTGTACGTGTGTGTTGTTCAATTGGTGTGAAAGCAACTTTGGGCGAATTCAGGATTTCAGTTTATATATATTTGTGAGTTGTTTTTAGTGTGGTTATAATTTTTATCATCTAAACATCAACTGTGTATTTTGATTGATATTACATTATTACCCATAGACGTTGATAGTGGAGAAGCCAGAAGTTGAATTCAATATGTAAAACTTGGGGTTTTTATTTTTTGATACAAAATAGAAATTCTACTCTAGTTTAGCTAATCTAAATGTATATGTTTGTGAAACTCACTTCTGGAACTTGAATTTCAACCCTTACCCCCCACACCTTATAAACACTTATACTTTAGGATTTTAGTCAATATAGCATTTGGAAAATTATAAATGACGCCAGCTACTTTTCATAATATTGGTGTGTGATTATTTCAGCCATAATGATACAGCTACAAGACGTACTACGAATATGAGTCATATGACATTAGGGTTATACATATGATCCGGAGAATCTGGACTGAAAATAAAAGAAATAGGGGGCCACATGCATTAATTGCAAAATAAGAGAATCCAACATTTCCTGTTTCTGATTGGAACTATGCATCAAGTATTCAAGATCGATGGCCTTAATTTTTATGTGGCATAATGTGATCTAAGCAGTACGTTAAACATCAAATTTTGCATTCATTAGGGATTAGAAGTGTTCAAAGAATGAAATAGGATTATCTTTCTACATAGGTTTGACAGATTTTCAGTGATTAAATCATACATAACATGATCAGTTTTCCATCGACAGGAAAATACCACACAATAAAAATAAAATAAAATAAAATAAAAACTCAGTATTTTTTGAATGAAAACAAAGTCGGAATATGGGAAAATTATATCAGTATTAGTCTTGATTTTACCATGTGGCATGTACACCGTGTATGTATATATATATATATATATATATATATAGGAAAATTATATATTAAAATCATAATTATTTTAAACTTTACTGTCCATAGTTTCAAATTAAACTCTATACTTCAAATTTAAATACATTTCAATTGCTAAGGGTTTTGTAGTTTAATTTCTTGGCATCTCTTATATGTCTATGACATCTAAGGTTCATATATCCCAGCTCTGTTGTAATTAAAATAAACAAACAAGCATTTCAATTAACATTGTAAACCTATTTATGATGACGTCATTAATAGAAATAGTTCATACACATGTGCATATTATATATGAACAATATTTCACTCTTTGCCACAGTATCGTTTTTTAAAGCATTTTCTACAATTAAAAAACATTTTTGAAATTGTATGGTTTAATTTAAATTTTCTAAAATTGTGGGTTTAAATTGAATTCATAGTACCATACCTAAGTTATAGGAGGTTTTTTTTTTTTATTATTTTTTTTTGGGATAATTTGTTAATTAGGGGATAGGGAAGTGGATTATAATGTTTCCACTGGAAATACCAAAAAAATACCTTGATCTATAAGACTCTTGGCCTTTAAGTTAAATGATTAAAAATGTATTAAAACTCAATATTTTTTTTTCTACATATCAACTACTAGCATTCCATTACAACATACCTTACGCATTAATTACATGGGGTAAAACTTGATTTTCGTAATTCTTAAACTTCTTACCATTTAGTAGATCCTACAAATTGTGTAATCTCTTAGACTTCTCTCTTTATTTGAGTTGTAAGTGAGTCAAGAATTAAGATATTCAAGCTTGTTTAGTTTACTCTGCTATCAAGATTGAGTTAAACTCAAGCTTAAAAATTGAGCTCAGTTATAATGTTCGAGCTTAGTAGCTTAACTTGCCAAATGCACACCAACTTCATTAAGTTTTTTTTTTTTTTTTTTCTTTTTTTTCTTTTTTTTTGAGAAACCAAACTGTAAGAAGCCTGGGGTTTATTCAGAAAAACAAAACCTCAATGAATGTCAAAAGCTACAAGAGGGACAATGTCATCAGGAAGGGAAACAGTCCAAACCTGAGACTCCCTAGAAAACTTGGCTTTTTTGGCTAGAGCATCTGCTACAACATTGCAATGCCTAGTATTAAAAATAAATTCATAAGAAGAAATTGCAACAACTGGGGTATGAATATCCTCAATAATGTGGCCATAAGATAAGTAATCCAATGTTTCTTGTGAGATAGCTTGAATCACTTGGAGAGAGTCACCTTCAAATACAACATCTTGAAGTCCTAGCTCCACTGCAAACTACACCGCTCTACGACAAGCAAGGGCTTCTAACTCCACAATTGACTGCATTGCAGGAACTGACATGGATAATGCACCAATAGCCTTACCACACCAGTCCCGAATGATCACGCCTATCCATGCATGGTTAGAATTCTTGAAGACCGTGGCATCGAAGTTGGCTTTGAACTTGCTTTCATCTGGTGGTTGCCATTGTTGGGGCGAAGGATGATCCGTGGCAGATGGTGGCTGATCAAGAGTGTCCAAGAATTCTTGAAGATAGCTAATTCTATTGATGGGCTGGACTGTAATGATGAGCCTCAGGGCATTGCGACAATTCCACAACATCCAGGTAATGGTGATGAAGATCTTGGACCTGTAGTCTTCCTTGACCTGCATAAATCTATCAAGAAGACCTTGGAAGCTTGATGTGTGAGCATTAGCAAAGAGTTAAGATCAGGATAGTGGGCTCCAGACCGGTTCAAGTTTTGAGCAAGACCAAAGGGCATGAAGAGTGTCCTCAGGTTGGGCTTGGCATGTGCTGCAGACCTCATTTGTGGCAATGTGTCTTCGGACCAGATTTAACAGCGTTGGCAAGGCATCGTTGCAAGCACGCCAAGCAAAGTGCTTGAGTTTATTTGGAACTCTAAGCTGCCACAAATTCCTCCAAAACTGCCTCTGATTCTCCGGCGAAGATGTACCTGCATGATTAGTAGCATTGCGAGTAACAAGAAGCTTATAGGCACTCTTAGTTGTAAACAGACTAGAGGGAGTAAGGCTCCATATAATACAGTCAGGAGGAAGTCTTGTGCTTAGGGGCATGCCGCAAATGACAGAGGCTTCATGAGGGAGGAAGATCTAATTCACTAGGGTTGAATTCCGCCCTCTTAGGTCTGAATCAATGAGGGAACTCACCTTGGCTCTTAGAGCAACTATGGGCAGTGGTGATATGACCGATCTATTTGCTTTAACCGATAACCACTTGTCCTCCTTTATTCTTACGGAATGCCCATTCCCAATCCTCCAAACCATCCCTTCCCAAATCACATCTCTAGCACCTATAATGCTCTTCCATGCATAGGACCCCAAGGTAGAAGCCTTAGCTTCAAGGATTGAACAATTTGGAAAAAAAGAGCTTTGAAGACTCTATGGCATAGCGAGTCCGGATTATTAATCATACGCGACACCTGCTTTGCCAACTAAGAATCATTAAATTTTTCAATGTCTTTAAATCTCATCGCTCCCTTCTCCTTATCTTCACACAGCCTCTCCCACTTAACCCAATGAACTTTTCTACTTTCCCCGTTATACCCCTAACATAATTTTCGAATGAGAGTCTCCAATTCCTTTATCAAGCCTTTGGGAAGCTTGAAGCAGCTCATAGTATAAGTAGGAATCGCCTGAATGACAGATTTAATCAGCACCTCTCTACTAGCTTGTGAAAGGAGTTTCTCCTTCCAACCTTGTAGTTTCCTCTAAACCCTTTCTTCGATATAGGCAAAGCTTTGTTTTTTTGCACGCCCCACCAAAGCTGGAAACCCTAGATATTTTGACGGATAGTTGGCACACCTAAGAGATGTTGAATCTGATTTTGCATCTCAAGGTGGGTGTTGGCACTGAAGAAGATGTTTGTTTTTTCCCTGTTTATTTTCTACTCGGAGCCTTTTTCATAGACTGAGAGCAAATCAAGGATCCTCTGGCATTCCTCCACTCTCACTCGACAAAAGAGAACACTGTCATCTGCAAAAAATAAATGGGATACCCATGGACCATTTCTACAAATAAATACCCCTCTGATGTCACCATTATTTTCAACTTTTTTTATCAGACCCTACAAACCCATAGCACAAAGGAGAAACAAGTAGGGTGATAGGGGTCACCCTGTCTAAGTCCCCTAGTAGGTTTAATCTGACCCATAGGTTGGCCATTGAGGAGGACAGAATAGGAGATAGTACTCATGCAAGATGTTCCAGACCTTCACCAAAAAAAGCCATTCTACCCGGTCATAAGCCTTGCTCATATCCAATTTTAAGGCCATAAATCCCAATTTACCTTGGGTTTTTCGTTTAAGGTAATGCAAAGTTTCAAATGTCACAAGCACATTATCAGTGATAAGTTTATCCGAGAGAAAAGCACTTTAAGAATCATCAATCACATGGGTTAGAATTTTTTTCAGACAGTTGACCACCACTTTGGCAATTAATTTGTAAACAACGTTACACAAACTAATTGGTCTAAATTCTGCTACTCTTTTAGGGTTTTTTTTACTTTGGGGATCAAGGCAATGAAGGTGGAATTAAGGGACTCATGGACCGTACCCGAATTTAAAGCATTAAGAACAATATAGATAACATCCTCTCCAACAATATGCCAATAAGTTTTATAAAATATGGGGGACATACCATCGGACCCAGGTTCGACTAGGTTGATGAGAATGCAAATTGTCATATTTTTCTCCCTTAATGTTTAGTCTTTTATATTTATTTGGTGCCTAAATGTACTCATTATTCTTATATTTTGATTTAGGATGCAAATGGAGGCATTAAATGCAAAATGTAGCTATGGAATGCCAAGACAAATATCTGGAATGCCAAGACAAACTCTCTCATCCAAGCTCCGATTGAGATGATTCAAGATTCTATGGAATGCCAAGACAAATATCTACAACTTTCATATTTTGAGTTTTGAGAGATACAGGCTGCATCAAGGTCAAAATCGGGTTTGAAGTTGTTGCACCTGCACTGCTGACGTTCTAGAATATTCCTTTGCCTACAATTCTAATACATAGATCTGATAGGGTTTATTTTCAGAAGCTTCCAGATCTAGTGCACAAAATTTCCAGCTGAAAAACACCACGTTCCTAGTTATATTAGGACTTTGTTTTATTTTTAATATTTTTCCTTAAATAGATAGATTTGGATATTATTATTGAGAATATTTTTAGGAGATTTTGTAGGCTTGGGAAAGGGGGAATTAACATGTAAAAAGGGGAGGAGAAATCAGAATTGGACACACACACCTCTCTCTCCCCTCTTCTCTGATTTTTTCCTTTGAGTTTTCATCATGGCCCTACTTGGCTAAACTTTTATACTTGGTCGAAAGAAACTGAAGCTTGGGAATCAATAAAACTGTGAGATCTAATTTATTTTTATTGTTCAATTTATGCTTTGAATATTGGATGTTCCTCTGTGCCTATATATTTTCAAGTTTTTCTCATTTAATTACTAGGAGGCCTACTAGTTTATTGTTCATTGCAATCTACTGTTAGATTAGATATCAAATCTGTAATTGTTTGACCTCTCCAACTTGTGAAGCAACCAAGATTTAATGATTTGCTACGTCAAAAATTATTAGAGCTTAGGAAGAATGCTCGACTAAATTAAATGCAACCGCTTCTGTTTGTGTTGTTTAGTTTCATCGATCTCTCTAATTCTTAAAGCTGCTACTAGATTAAACCTTTAGCACTTGTCTTGGGTTGTTTAGCAGTTAGGGTTTATTAGATCGCTTGTTTTCTAATTAACTACAACTAAGGAGAGATAGGAAAATTGTTCCGATGGTGAATATTCAAAGTGTGAATTAATATATACTTGCATCGATGATCAGTTGTAAAATTTCGATGGTGGATGTTGACTTAGACCAAGGTTTGTTCTTTTGATTAATTTTGATACTTTAATTTGAATTGTTCCTTAGTTTTTTTTTTTCTTAATTTTTTTTCATTATACCCCCTCCCCCCCCCCCCTTCCTTGTTCACGTAGCATAAAACTAGACTAGATACTCTTCGTGGGAACGATCCTTATTAAATACAATTTTCAATTAATAAGTATAAGTAATATCCAACTTTTCATTTGAAAAAAAAAATAAAATAAAATAAACATTGATATTCAATTTATATACTGAAGCCGCACCATTTTATACCTACATCACTAAATCTTCAGATATAATTTAATTTTTCTTGCTTTAAAAAATTAACAAGGTTTAAATTAAATCCAGAGATTGTGTAAAAGGCCTTGTTTGCACCAAGTAATGGGACACATCAAACTCTTACACTTAAAAAAAAAAAAAAAAAAAAAAAAAAAAAAAAAAAAAAAAAAAAAAAAAAAAAAAAAGAGCATAACATACATAATCACACCCTCATAAATACATAATATAATAAAAATAAAAACCTATAGCCATGGAAAACGATTCCTTGAGCTCATTGCCACCATAAGTGGCAGTGGTTTTTAGAATCACATCCCCTTTCTCTAATTCATTCTCTGTTTCTTATCTCACTAGATGAAATCCCCAAAACCAAGTTTTCTCGAGTGTTTAGAGAGAGAGAGAGAGAGAGAGAGAGAGAGAGAGAGGAGAGAGAGAGAGAGAGAGAGAGAGAGAGAGAGAGAGAGAGAGAGAGAGAGAGAGAGAGAGAGAGAGAGAGGTGTTTAAAGTTGTTATTGGCAATAGCATTGGTGATCGGTAAAACCGTAGGTTAACAGCAAGGTTTCTCTACAATGATGTGGATTCTAATACAAGAAAAGGAAGAGAAATAGGAGAGAGAGTTTGCTTCGTTTTAATTTCAAGAAAATGGTACTCAAACCTCAAATCTCCTATTTAACGATAAAAAACTTACCAAGTGAACTATTTGAAATCCACAAGAACTAAATACATGTTAAGAGTGACTAAATCCCCTCTCAAAAAAATTGGTGACAGTTTCTAATTAATTAAGTACATCTTGATTTACTATGGACTAATGGTTACTATTAAAAAAATAATAAAATTTAATAAATAAATAAGGGTAATGTAGTCATGGCCTTCCTGAAATTTAAGATACTATGGTGGTAATTTTCTCGTCGCCTTCCTGAAATTTAACAATTGCATCATTGCCTGGACAATTAAAATTTGATTTTTTTTTAAATTATGAATTTAATAATTTATTCTAACCGTATCAAAGGAAAAGTATTCATTTACACGAAACACAGTAGCACGTTCACTCTTTATAGTCTAGATCTATCCAATTCTTTTAATAAATTAGAATTCACTTAGGTATGGCTACTTTCTTTTCATTGTCAATTCCAAGGCTGAAGTTAAAAGAGGAAAAGTCGAAGCAATCTCAAGCTCATGAACTACTTAAACAATGTCTTTAGAGATGATATTGAGGATTTAAAAGAACTCCCAGAGCTTTCACTAGTTCTATTTATTGCACAACAGAAGTAAGCAATGCGGAGTACTTGGTCGAGCTTATTCATTTTGACTTTGATCTATTATGGAAAATAGACCATAAGAAGAGAAGCATGTTCCATATTGCTGTTGAGAAGCGCCATGAAAGCATCTTCAATTTACATGTCATAGGCTCAATTAGAGATCTATTAGCAGATAGAATAAATGAAGATGGAAACAACATATTGCATTTAGCTGCAGGATTGGCACCAGAAGAGAAGCTTAATGCTATATCAGGAGCAGCTCTTCAAATGCAGCGAGAACTATTATGGTTCAAGGTACTTGTTCATAAGATTTGACTAGGGAGTTTTTGAATTATTTTGTTAGAATATTGATTAAATGATTGAATTCACCATTCATCAATAGTTTATGTCTTTAGAATAACTTATCATTTATTGAATTTTGTAGAAAATTAACTCATGTTTAGACTCAGATTTGATGTCTAACTAAGTTTTATGAATTTTAAGACTAATCAATAAGTCTCTCATGTGGTATTTCCTTATGATTTGCAATGGAAGGAGGTGGAAAAGGCTGAGACTTGGATTCAAAGAAATGGAAAATGGAAACGGGGAAACACCTTATGTTTTATTTGCAAAGAACCACAAGAAGTTAAGGAAGGAGGGAGAGAAGTGGATGATGAACACAGCTAGATCATGTATATGGTGGTTGCTACACTAATTGGCACTATAGTGTTTACTGACCAACTAGCTGATAAATTAAACCATAGTCCTAAATTTGTTCTAGCCTATTCAATTTCAAGTGTAATAGCATTATTTTGCTCTTCAATATCTCTAATTATTGTTGGGAGGACTACAATTTGACTCCCTACAACCACTCTAAAGAAAGGCACGCATGGCGTGATGTCGAATGCCATAAAATATTTGAGTATGTCTTCCTCATCACTAATTGGTTTTGAAGTAGAATAGCACAGCTCACGGTCCGACAATTATGTTCTTGTCTATCCTTACCTCATGTTATTCATATGAGGACTTCCTTGTATCGTTACCTGTTAGGATGATGATGATTGGAGTCACTACACTTTTCATCTCAATTGCTGCCATGATGGTCGCATTTTCTGCATCCTTTTGCTTGAAGAATCATAATCACCAGGAATTGGCATTGATCTTTTTTGTCATTAATTTATTTTCTTGTGTGTCAATCTTATACGTCTTGCGGAAGTACCGTCTTTTAGTTGACATAGTCCAATGTACATCCTCTCGGCTTTAGCCACGAAAACGTCTACCTTACTAGGAAGTTTCTAATAGGTTTCACACACCTGTAAGCCCAGCTGTTGTCTTACAACTTGAGACTGTGAATGCAACACCCACGGCATAAAGATGGTGTATAAAATAATTGTTGTTACTTTACAAGCAATGGCCATTCAAGTGTGATAGGCCAAAAATGTATTGCCCCTTTGTGATGAATTAATTGATTAATTAGCCAAGTTTATAATCAAATTAACATGCAAATGCGTGGTAGCACAAACAAATTACCAATTAAACTAAGTATGTAGCGGAAAATAAATTGACACGGTGATTTGTTTACAAATGGGGAAAAGCTACACGGCAAAAACCCCACCAGGTGATTTTAAGGTCACCACTCCTGAAATTTCACTATTATCATAACAAGCGGTTATAAGTAAATGAATCCCAGTACCTTATATCAACCTACAATTGAACCATTATTCCAATAACCAATTGGACTTGTTCTATAATGACAATTTTTTCTTTTGATGCACGGCTCCCAGTACGTGACTAACCAATGCGCAGGTCACAGTATGCGACTTCAATCACCAACTAGAAAATGTTATTGGTTGCAAAGTTCTTCAGTTCATCCATGATGAAGATCCTGAAGATGTTTGGTCACAAAACCCTACGATGTACAAATACAGCAACTTCTTCAAAATAATGATGAACTAGGGCAAAACTGTGTCTTCGGTCACAAATTGCTTAAACAAACTTTGCTCAATACTTGTACAACTTGTGTCCACTTTTACAACCCTTAAAATAATCCTTTTATATGTCTAAGGTTGTGAGAAAAAAAAAAAAAAAAAGCCCAAATACATAATCCCAGATTAGAGCCAAAATAAAACTGGAATTCTGTTTTTCATAAACCTCGACAGATGCCTAGCTGTCGAGATGCTGTCAAGCCATAAGGCTAGAACAGCTTCTTAAACTTGATAGATGGCTAGCTGTCAAGCTTTAATGACAGACACTTTTCAGACTTGAATCTTGGACAGACTTACATGACTTCAATACTTGATCTTGAAACAAAATTTCTTGAAGTATTAAACACATCCTAGATCTATTCAAATACAAGTAAAGTGCGTTTTGTCAAAGGATTATCCAATTACATAAATATGTTCCTAACAAGTGAATCACATATGTCTTAACAATGTGAAACTAGTCAATCTTTTTTGTTGCTTTGCTTTCTTCATATATTTAAAATGATGTTAGATTCTGAAGATTTATGATTAAATGTTTAGAATCATATTTTGTATGTGTTGTTAAACTGAAAAAAAAAAAAAAAAAAAAAAACAAAAACAAAAACATGTCTAATTTATGTGTTAGGCAGCTTAAAGGTGTAGGTTTCAAGCTTCAAGTTCAAGTTGACTGCAAATAAGGGAAGTCACATTTTGCCAAGCTCAATCAATCTGGAATTAGGCTTGACTGATCGAGAATCATAGAAAAATGAATTCTGCAAAATTTCAAATCAAGCCCAAGCCCATGAAAACATTTAGGATTTCAGTCTAACTTGTCCATATGTAAAAGGGAAACCCTAGTTACGTTTTTCAAACTTTTGGAAGACTTGTTTGTTACTCTTTGTGAGATCTGAGAGGTTTTGTATCTTCTAACTACACAAGCAGTGGTAGAATCTAGTTACTGCTACAAGATCAACTACTGATCATGATTTGAAACCTTTGTGTGGGATCTCAAAGTCATAAGTATGGGTGCTTGTGTTACTGTAAATCAAAAGAGAGAAGGAGTCTGTAAATTCGGAGCTTGCACATGGTCGTGTCAGTAAGTTACTACATGAGATAACAATAAATTTAGGGTTAAATATGATTGTAAAGATTTCGATTCTCTTATTGTGAATTTGCTTTAATTTAAAGATAGTTAGGTCAAATCCTCCCCAGGTTTTTATCTTGAAACAGTTTATTTCATTGATTTTCTTAGGTCATCATATCGTGGTGTTATTTACTTTTTCACTGTTGTGTATGATATGATATATGCTTGTTTAACTTAGATCTGAATAATAAACCTAATAATCAACTTGGTTAATTAATTAAGTTAAACTATTTGGTTTAAGTGGTTTAAGTGATCTAAACAAACAAACAAATAAATTTGAACTATAATGTTGTATGTTATTAAACACGTTTTATCTTTTGCATTTTACTCTTTAGCATTTCTTTTTCAACAGTAATTAATCTTTGGTATCTTTTGAATTTTATTCTTAATGTATTTATCTACATTCTTATCTTGTATTCTCCAAATTATAATACAAAGGATACATAATAATTCAGCAATCACTCATTGTTTTACATCCACTTTTCATGATTTAAATGTGGAAATCACTGTTTTGCCTTTTAAAATGTGTATTTATGTACATGCAACTATGGATATTGTGTAAACAAGTGTATGTAAAATACATGTCAAAGAATATTTAGCCTAAATACAATGCACACAATACTCCAAGGATACAAATTACAATTTATTCAAACGAGCATTGTCCTCTCGATCTGATGAAATTCTTCCTCTAGTTGTTGGGCTAACCTCACTTCATGAAATCTGGACTACACGACATTTGAGGCTTCACTTGCCTCTGCCCCTATTACTAGAATATTCCTAATTCACATGCAACTCCAAGATCAAAAGCATGCATGGTGGTCTTTCTATCGGTTAGTTTCTGCATGGGGTCAAAACATTATCTAATCAGCGTGGCAGGAGATAGGCTCTAACATCAACATTCTAATATCTATGCATTCAAATTAAAGGTCTTAAATTGGTGTTCCGTGATTTAGTCAAAACCTTGGCTACTCGTCACCACGGTCATGAGTTCCTTCACACTACGGATGCCTTCTCTTCTGCTATTTTGCACCCTTCCTTTACCTTTGTAAGGTTGAATTTAATCAACCATTTTATTGGTTTTATTCCGTACCAAATTTGCTTGTATTTCAGTATTTAGTAACCCTGTATTTAGGTGGGTTTTGTTATAAGGGTAGTGAGTGAGATAGAGTGTTGATTGCTCAAGAGTGTGCAAGAAAACAGAGACTCGCGGCTTGATCTCGCGGGTGGCTCGCGGCTGCAAGCCGCCAGACGCAGCACATGTGCCAAGCATGCCAGAAGGTAAACAGTCATGCTAGCTGGAGCACTACAAGACAAAACAGGACAACTGGTCATACGGTTATCTCACGACTGGAACTCGCGACTCAGTCAAGTCGCGAGGCCAAGCCATGAGCCATCCCTGTTTTGTAAAACCTGACGTTTCACATTCTTCTCTCACTCCAGTATAAATACCCCTTATACTCACAAATGAAAGAGAGATTCCAGAGAGAATTTTGAGAGAGAAATCCTAAAGAAAAACAAGATTGATTCACCTACAATCTATACATTAGAGTCTCTTCAAATTCCTCAACTCTCTTCCTCTCCATTGTCAAATTCTTGAGAGGTATTTTACGAAAACCTTGTTCTCACCATATTCATCACTGTGAGAGGGCTGTTTGGTTTTCTGGGAAGCAGTTAGGAAGGAACCAATTTACATTGGTTGATGCTACGGTCTAGTAGCGGAATCCGGAAAGTTAGAAAAGAAAAAGGTTCGGCGCAATCTCGTTGGAGCAAGAAGCTTGGAGGGCTTAGGTACATTGGGTAGATTAGGCTTGGAGGGTCTATTGCTGTCCATGTATCTCAACTACATTTTCTAGTGGATTGTTTATCGATTGGAGGGCGGCGGAGAAGTTTTACGTTGAGGGCTTCGGTTTCCTCTTCAATAACACATCGCGTGTTGTCTTTGTGTTTGCATCTTCCTTCCCTTTTATCTTTGCCTTTTATTATCTGCTGTAGGTTGTGATTTTAATTTGGCTTAAATAGTTTTACCAATTCTATATTATAGCTTATGTTCATTTTCCGCACACTAGTTGTTTAACATATAGCTTGAATTGATCAATTTGTAAATTGGGGGTCTAAACGTTCGAGGGTGTTTATACACATATTTGAACTTTCAACCTTCATCTCATATTACTATTATGAGATAAAGGTAAAATATCTTCTTTTTATTTTTATTTTTATTTTTTTAATTAAGTAAGACAAAGGTAAAATATCATTGTCATTATCAATGTTTAGGTTACTTTTACATATTACACTTATGAGTAATTAACATATAATTGTCTTATATTTCTTTGAAATGCAGTGGCTGAACAATTTGTGCTATTAGAGATACAAGGGAAGACTCTCATCTAAGAATACAAATTATAGACTATAGATTTTGCTTTAAGCATGGCATAACAAAATATACGGGGAAGAGTCTTGTCCTTATCACAAGATACACAACTATCAACAAGGATTGGATGACTTACCAATCTAGCAGTTGGAATACATTAAAATTGTTTATTAGGTTGTAACTCTTGCTTATACACAATAAGAGTCTTGTCCTTGCAAGGGCAAGACTCTTCCCCGTATTGGCTAGATATCAAAAGATACACAACTATCAACAAGGATTGGATGACTTACTAATCTAGCATTTGGAATACATTAAAATTGTTTATTAGGTTGTAACTCTTGCTTATACACAATATAACTAAAATGATGATGAGGTCATCTTACTAAGGTGTATGAGGTTGTCATCTTAGTTTTTGCACAGTATATTATGAATGAGTCACTAGACACCAAAACTAAGAAAATTAAATTGGAATCATAGCACAAAATTAGACAACAATTGAAAACTAATTTGAATTTCAACCATGCTTCAACTTTAATATGATACGTTTAATCACGCTTCAACTTTAATATGATTTGTATTTGACTTTTGACCGCGCTTTTAACTTTAATATGATATGTATGATTATGTTTTTTTCTTTAACTCTCTTTTTGACATCTTGCTTAAAATTAAATAGACTTGGGCATTGGAATCATCCGCCATTCCACTGATTCACAAACTTTTCTTCCCTTCAACACTTACGTCCACACTTCTAGTGCAGAGGAATTGCCTTCAAGTATTAACTATATTTGGAGGTCTATCTTGAGGGCAGCTCCGTAATCCGATCCATTTGACCTTAATCTGTTTCCAGGTAGATGTAACATACTAACATGTATGCATGCATTCACTTCTTTATTTTCTCCTATCATCTTTCTTCTTTCATATTTTGTTTGATGAAAATATCTACCTGCTTTGTGGCATTATATATGATTTCCAATTTTCCATGTTTTTACTATTTCGATTTTTAATTTGAGCAATCATGCTTTAAAATAATTTGAGAAAATGGATCTTTTTTGCTAGAAAAAGAGAAATATTTTTTAACAGAAATTTTAAGAATTAAAAAAAAAAAAAATATATATATATATTCATTTCATAATAAACAAAACTTTTATAATTATTCGATTACTAATGAAGAAGAAAAACTACACCAACGTTAATATCATTTCCTTTATATTATGTCAGGTTTGACTTTGATTTTAAAAAAATAAAAAATAAAAAGAGTTTACAACTTTCTCTACCAACTATTAATCGATAGATGTAATAGAATTCTAATGGCAGAAATAATATTTCCATCACTATATATTCACTCCATTCTCACTTTGGTCCTTACTTTTTAATTTTACTGTTTTTAGTCCCTAAAATGTAAAACACATTTTATGGGTGCATTTGCACTTCCCACGTCTGCGTTTTGCGCGTTTTCAACCTTTTTTTTTTTTGTTGGATCAGCGCCTAGTGCACTGTTCATGGGACATAAACAGTACAATCAGGCCAATGAACAGTAAATTCATTAATGAACAATAACTAGAATATTTTTTTTTATTGTTTTCAATTTTTAGCAAAATAAGCTGTATCCAAACGGACCCTATTTTAGTTCCTACTGTCATCTCACTAACGAAAATTGTCTACACGGCAGATAAAGTGTACTGTTGGCACACTAAATACTGATGTGGTCATTAAAATAATAATAATAAATTTTATTTGGCATTAAAAAATGCCATGTCAACATTTAAATTTAAAAAATTAATTTATCAATTTTAACTAAATAAAGAAAAATTAAAAACCAAAAATTACATGAATTAAGTTTTAAGTATATCTTGAATAAAAAACAACAAGAACACCAGGCCAGATTTAAGAACACAAAATTAAAAACCAAAAATCACAAACCCAGAAAATAAGAACACAAAAGCATCTTTGGTTTCAAAAAAAGCCTATCTCTCCTCTGAATCTTGTTCCATTGGTGTTTTGTTTTTCATTCCTCTCCCACCAAAATTAAGATCTTAGACTCTCAGTCTATAGTGAGATATGACAACAAATGAATAAAGCACATGACATGAGGAGATCAACTTGAACTCGAGTCTATAGTGAGCTGTAAGAGCAAACCAACGAAGCACAAGATGAGATTGATTTTTAAATCTGAATTGCCTCAGTGACACAGGGCTTGTTTTATCATGGGAACTGTATTATTTAGATTCGAGTTCCTCTTTATCAAGAACACATGAGAACACAAACTCTTTATCAAGAACACAAACCTAAAAAATTCATACAAACTCAGAAATTAAACACAAGAACATGATCTTCAAACAAACAAACCCATCTTAGATCTTTAATTTCTCAACCAAACCAAACAATAAAAAAATCCAGTTTAATCCCTCAACCATACCAACAACAACAAACACAACTCCCACCCAAATTTGAACAAACTCAAAATATCATTGGTAAACCCAGCACATCCCTAGATTTTAACAAACTCAAAATACCCACCCACAAGCACTAACCAATTCAAAACCACATCCACCGATCTCTACTTTTGTTCCACCATGAGAAACCCACACCAAAGCTCCTCCAGCTTCAATCCTTCGTCGTTGACCACCACTGCCATGAACGGCAATGGGTCTTGGTTCTTTCACCTCAAGTTCTTCACCATTGTGATTGGGGTTTATCTGGGCTTGGTTTGTTGGTTGATTTTCAAAAAGGTGTTGGTGGTTGTTTGTTTTTGGTTTCTGGGTTTCTCATATCCAGAGCAGCCAGATTTGAAGTGGCAGTTCTTCTTCTCTAAGCCACCTTTGCCTCCGCCGCTCTTTCTTCTTGCTCATGTCCGACTGGGGTCGGGATCAAGCTCAATGAGTGGTAGTTCCTCCTCTCTTTTCCTCTCATCTCAATGATAAGGGAGAGGAAGGGGTTGAACACCAGTTGAGAGAGGGAGAGAATTTAAGCGAGCGGGAGTGGGTTTAATTTTTTTGGATTTGCGTGTGTTTAATTTTGTGTTTTTTTTTAAGAAAAGCAAATAAAAAATGTAAAATAAAGGAAAATATTGTGTTTGTGTTTGTGTTTAAATCTGGTTTGTGTTCTTGTTCAAGATAAATCTAGATGTCAATTCATGTGATTTTTTATTTTTTTTATTTAATTAAAATTTATAAATTAAAATTTTAAATTTAGAATATGACATGGCATTTTTAAATGTCAAATAAAAATTTTAAAATATTACTTTAATGGTCACATCAACATTTACTATGTCAACAATACACTCTATCTTCCACGTAGACAATTTCCGTTAGTGAGATAATAGAAGGAACTAAAATAAAATGCATTTTTCATTTTAGAGATTAAAAGCGGTAAAATTAAAAAGTCGAGACCAAAGTGGAAATGGGGTGAAAATATAGAGACGAAAATAGTATTTCTGATAATTTTAATTTATAGAGTCTATTTCATGGAAACTAGCTTATTTAGATATAATAAATGATTCCATATGTGTTATAATTTTTTTTTTTTTGAGATATATGTGTTATAATTATTGATACAACACTAAAGTGGTGGTTTACAAATAGCGGTGAAAAAATTGATAAATTTTTGTGAAAATAATTGTTTACCACTCATAGTAGACAACTTCAACAAATTGGACAAACATTATCATCATGGAAGAGTTGGTTTTTATTATTATTTTAGTTTAAACTTTAAATTCTATTTTAGATTTAAACCTTGTTAGGGTACTTTATTTTACAACTAATTTTATTTGAGTACCACCTATTTATTTTCAAATACCACTAATAAATTATTGGGTTTTCCTAAATATTTTTTGCTCTATTATTATGTTAATCACAAATGTTTTACATCTCATTATCTAAAATTGGGTTATGATATAAAACATCACAAAAAAGCCCAATTCTCATTGGCAATATCAAAGCCCAGTTCTCGCTGGCAATATTTAAAAGCCTAAGGTTATTAATACTTAGCAAAATACTATATCATAATTATTTCACTTAAAAGTCCAATGATCATCAATGTTTTAAGTTCTTAAACCTATTACTACAATATTACAAGCCTATGAAACCTATCTTATAAAACCCATGGTAACCATTTATGTTACGGGACACTATTCATTTTTCTAAAACCCATGGCAAACATACATCAAGCCCATGGAGAATTATGGATTTGTGTTACTAATATAAAAACCCATGGAAAGTTATGATTTATTTTAAACCCATAATATTTATTTATTTCATACCTTATTATAAACCCATGGTAAGTATTTATGTTATGTAACACTATTCATTTTTCCAAAACCCATGGCAAACATATATCAAGCCCGTGGAGAATTATGAATTTGTGTTACTAATATAAAAACCCAGGAAAAGTTATGATTATTTATTTTGGACCTATGACATTTATTTATTTCAACCATAATATAAACCCATGAAATTTATATAAGAACTAATGGTCACTATTTATCTTACATCACAACATTTTTAATATTTATTACCAAAACTCAAGGTAATTATTCACCCTGCATGTCCATTATGATTATCTATAAAGAAACTATACAAGTTGTTATTTAAAACCCATGAAAATTAATACCCAAAATCTATCATAAATATTTCATAAAAGCTCATGGATTCATTTTATTACTACTAACAACTAAAGCCCATGAGGAGTAAAAAATTCATGGCAAAGCATGTCTTTAATACCCATTTTGTAGGCTCAAGAATCTCATGAAGTAGGGAACAAGCCCAAGCAAAAAAGGGCAATGTGGCCCAACTAAAAGTGTTGAAATAGAGAAGAGTTCCAGCCCAAAAAGGTCCCCCAGCAAGAGGCTTGAAAGTGGGCAACCAGCCCTTGTTCATTCCTAACCAAAAAGAGCAACTAGGTACTCATACAAGGGAACTAAGCCTTTGAGAATGGACTAAGGGCTGTTCTATCACTTTTCTGCCACCCTCTACTTGACGTGAACAGTGCCCAAGAGTTGTCATATTAGCTGAAGTCAAAAGGATGAAGGGACTCCGTCATCTTCCTCAAGGCTGCATCTCCAGCAAAAAGGGAGCTAAAACCAAACTTCAATAAATTGATACTATAAATGTTAAAAACATTCAAGACGAGATTCATGTGCCAAGCCCATGAATCCTAAAGGGGAAAAATTGGGAACATGAGGTTTGAAGGGCATAAAATGATCTCCAACGGAACCCCTTGAAGTAGACTAAAACTTCACACCTGACTTGGGGTGTTGAATCTTACTTCTTGGGGGACCAAATCTCAGTTTCCAGCATTAGGATTCACTCTTGATACACAATAATTAAGCTCAGCCTCAAAAATCTTGGCACTTAATGCAAAAAACTCTAAAATTTCATCATTACCCAAAGAAGCAAGACAACCCCTCAAAGTGGATTTTCCTACTTTTGATCAAAAATCTCAGGAAAATTAAACCTTGATTTCGTCACCCCTGATGAGTCATGCATTTTTGGATTCTTGTCAATCAATACTTCTTTAAAACTCCATTATAAAAACATACACACCTCAACCCATTGGAGGAGGAAGAGGCCTCTCTAAGAACTTCTGTCATTGACTACATTCTGCAGAAATTCAACCCCTATTAAGCTTTCTTTAAGCTTCCCCAAGCTCTCTGGAGCTCACTCACAACCTTTCTCAGCCTATAGTCACCATAACACCAACATTCACCACCTTGTTTACACCTTCCTACTCCATAAATATCCCATAACTGACCAGGACAGCCACTCCCTTTGAAACCCTTGGTTTATTAACTACTTTGCTAGTGGTTTGCCTTTCCTTAAGCTCACCACTCATCATCTTCAGCCTACACTCATTTAACCCCAGATATTCTTCCCAACCCTCTATACAACCACAGCTCAAAAATATTCTCCAACTAGACACAAACAACTCATTACTCACAAAAAGCTTCAATCTCAGTGTTAATCCCATCTCACTCACTCAAAATAGCCCACATTCACCTCATTCATGCCTTATAATTATATACTCACCAAAATCTTAGTTTAATAATTGCTGTATTGAGCTGGGAATCTTTCTCTCCCTTCATTCCATCCTATTTTTCCTCTTTTATTTGTAATTATGGAGACTTTAATCATTGTTTATTATTATTATGATGAAGGATATAATGTATTTGTAATAATTAAAATTTTCTTTCACATTGATGTAATGATGGTTGAAAGTACTATAAATTCCCTTGACCAAGACACACAAAGACCCCCAGGAGTGAACATTTTTCCTAAATTTATTTAATCATTGACTGCTGGACTCTAAGTATAATTTCACCCCTACCGCTGGAGATAATATCGTACCGCTGGAGGACTGATTTGAACTATGACACCGTAAAAAGACTAATAATATAACAAACTAACAATACTAACGTATTTATTGGGTTTTATTGTTGTCTTCTTGTTAGGTGCAGCCTCTATCTCTTGCTTGGGCAGACTTACACCACACCGATAACCTTTGGGCTTTATTTCAAGGGCCCATTGTTGAGTTTCAGCTTGGCTACTCCATATTCTATTAGGGAACATCAGAAATTTTCCCCTGAACAAACCCTTCATGAATCTTTCTAAATCATAATAGATAGTTCTATATACAAATAAAATAATTATAAATATTTAGTAATAACTACCATAATTATTAAAATTTTATTTTGACTAAAAATTAATTAAAAAATCATATTTTACTAATTTTTTCATACATCATATGGATTTCTTATTAGTTTATATATTTTTTTCTTTAAATGTTTTATTTTCCCATCCTTTAATAGTGTAGGCATTCAATGAGTTCTTCAAGAAATGGATATGTCTGACATGGATATCACTAAAGTCAACAATTATTAATTAATTTTAATAAGAGTGCGTTTTTTAAATTTAAAAAAAAATTAAAAGTGTATTCTCAAAGTAAAATAAAATTTTCAGTGAATTTGTTTTAGATTCAATTTCCCATTTAAATTATAAGTACATTCAATATGAATAAAAAATCTTTGTCCTCCTATAAATAGGAGTTTCATTTTAGTATACTCTACTGATTATAGATTGTCATACATCATTTTTTCCCCCCATATTATATGGTAACCTGAATATAAAATGAAAAATAAGAAGAAAAAAAAAAAAAAAATATGTCATCCTGAATATAAAATGAAAAAAAAAAGAAGAAAAAAAAAAAAAGATATGTCATCCTGAATATAAAATGAAAAATAAGAAGAAAAAAAAAGATATATGACATAGTGGAATTGATGGAACATAAAATAAAACATTAAGAGTGTAGATGTATTTTTATCAAGGTTGTCAATTCCGTACCGTACCGGCTAGCAATCCGGTACGCTCGACCCCCCTGTTTCGTACCAGAAAAAATACCGGCCGTATCGGCCTCGTACCGGCCAATTTCGGGCAATACCGGCCGGTACAAAAAAAAGTTTTTTTTTTTTTTTTTTTTTTTTTTAAGTTTTGTAATTTTTGAATTTTTGTTAAGACAAAATGGTAACTTATTTGCATTAACTTATTAGTATTATTTGTTTCCTTAATATACAATGGTAACTTTTAAGCTTTCTATTTTATTTTTTTATTTTTTTTCCCTTTTAATTGATACTAAAGTCTAAAACCATGAATAATTAGTTCTGAATTGAGGAAATGTTTTATGGTAAACTTTTATATTTATTATAATATATATATATATATATATATACACAGACACATACATACACACACACATATATATATATATATATATTTATTTATAAATATAAAAAATAGCGGTAAACCCGAAACGATACACCAGTATTGACCGATATCCGAAATATATCGTACCGGTGGCCAAACCGGTACGGCCTCCGATACAGTATTGACATCCTTAATTTTTATTCAATTAAATATTTGCACTATAATTTTTACTAATTACACGAAGAATTTCCACACACGTGATTCATGAAGCAGCCCGTGCTGAGCGCGCTAGGCTTTACTTGGCTGCACTAAAAGATGACTGGAAATCTGTTCAGGGCATGCTAAAAATTCAAGAGAAATTACCAAGGCAAGAGAAACCACATTTCATGTTGCTGCTGCAACAAACAAGGAAGAGTTTGTAAAGAATTTAGCGAGTAATGCGATGAGTATCGAAGACCTAAAAGTTGAAAACATTGTTGGAAACACGGCCTTGTCCTAGGCTGCTGCACCTGGAAATGTGAATATTGCAAAGGCGATACTGGAGAAAAATAGAGACCTGCCAAACCTAGGTAGTGGGGTGAAACCACTCTATATGGCTACTTTGTTAGGACACAGTCAAATGGTGCAGTTTCTTTATTCTGAAACAAATGAGATGGTTTGCCAATGAGATGAAAATGAACAAGCTGAATTATTTATCACTTGTGTTAGTGGTGGCTTATAAGGTAAGCATAAGTAATTATATTTTCGCTTGTCAAAAACCGAAAGTAATTATAATGTTTCTGGCTTTTTTTTTTTGGACGGGGTGGCCTTCACAGTTTTATTTTTAATTTTTTTTTATTTTTTCATTCCATAATTAATTTGAAGTAAAAAAAAAAAAACATTAATCATATCTTAAACACGCATGGTTTGAAAAATTAACATAATCTAAGTCATTCCTTTCATTTCTAAATGAGGAAAACTTACACAATTTCACTCATTATTGTGGGCAAGTGTTAATTTATTTATTAAATTATAATTCAATAGTTGTAATGAAAAATTGAGAATTTGAGCCCTTGGATGTCATAAACACACCTCAAAAATTGAATAAGGGTGTGTTTGAGATCTACTTAGTATCCGTTTGGATACACGTTTCTGCGTCCACGTTTGAGTGTTTGCGCGTTTTACTCCTTTTTTTTTTTTTTTTTGGCACGCGTTTCAGGAGCAAATAACACTATTACAACTACTGTTCATGTATTGTTCATGAACAGTAGCCGTAATATTTGACTTTTCAGCACATCAGTGGGTCTCGTGCACTATTCATGGGACTCACAAATCTCACTTTTCAGCAACTTTTTTTTATTAAAAATGAGTCTCACGGCACTATTCATGTTTAAAAATTATTTTGCTACAATATTTTCAGTTTTCAGTTTCAGTAAAATAAGTTCTATCCAAATGGACCTTAATTTTGCTGAAATTAAAAAAAAAAAATTTGCTGAAAGTACTATAGAATAAGGTAAAATTTAGCTGAAATAGTACAGTAGGATTCATGAATAGTATCAAAAAGTGCAATGAGACCCATGAACAGTACCAAAAATAAGCTGAATAGTAAAATAAGCTGTTTTTTTTTTTTTTTTTTTTTTTTTTTTTTTTTTTAAATTTAGAGCCAAACACACATTAAGTGATAGTTTTAGGCTATTAAATAATCATGTAGAAAATTTTGAAGATTAGAAGAAGTCAATTAAAAAAAAAAATCAAATGCTTCAATTATATGTTATAGATGAGATTTTGCATAAGAGATTACTATCCGATTAAGACCAATCGAGTTTCCTAAAAAAAAGTTCCTTGTCCCGACCTTAGTATGGCAAAACAAGTGCATGAGGCCCTGAGGGGGGAAAATTATCAAAAGGATATGGTGATTGACTTTTTAATATGATTATGTCATGCTTTTTGTCTAGTATACCTTTCATGATAGAAATATTTAGGATGTTCCTTCTCAAGATTTTCTTTTTTTGCTTCCAATATATATATATATATATATATATATATTTGGAATAAATAATGCAGGAGTAGCCTTGAAAATGCTCAAGGTCAACCCTAATTTAGCTACCGCTAAAGACGAAGATGAAGAGACTACATTGCATGTGTTAGCTCGCAATCCTTCAGCATTTGTTAGTGGAAGTTGGCCAGGGTTGTTATGGAGACACCTCAATATTCCATGTGAGTTATTCCAACTTCGAAATTCTTAAATCTTGCATGGAAATATATTCCTCAATAATCTTGTATATACAGAAAATTCATTTCATGATTAAAATTATATTTTTTTTAATATTTAATAATGTCTATATATGAAATCACATTATTTAAAAATTTATTGACGTGTCTGTAAATAAATTTTTTACATTTGTAATAATAATGTCAATCATAAAATAAATATATTTAAAATGGAGAGAATAACTATTTCATGTTTCAACTTTCAAGAATAACTATTTTGGTCTTTATTTGGTTTATTCATTTGGAAAAGTCCCACTAAAAAAAAAAAAAATTAACATTACAACATATTTTAAAATCTAACCATTAGATTGAATTTTCGAAGTTTATGTTCTTAACAACCATGTTAAATTTCATATCAATCGAATATTATTTACTATTTAACTTATAAATTTAATTTTATGCATAATTTTAGACTACAAAAATTTAAATTTTAAATATTTTATTGATAATATAGTTATTAATTTTTTAGAAATTTTGCAAGTATAGAGGATTAAGAAGAAAAGGTAATATAATGATGAATTAATCAAAAATCACATCCAATAAAAAGATATTAAGCGGAATTATAGCCAAAACTCTCTCCTATTCATTACAAATAGTCACATTTGTAATAACAACGCAACCAAATAATTTAAAAATGATTTCTAATATACCATATTAACTTATCGATTATACTAAAAATTTGATTTTTTCAAAAAATTATGAATTTAATCATTTAATTTAACTGTTTCAAAGGAAAAGTATTCATTTATATTGAATCTATCGTTGCCTTAACACTAATATACAATACACAAAACACAGTAGCACGTTCACTCTTTATAGTCTAGATCTATCCAGTTCTTTTAATAAATTATAATTCACTTAGGTATGACTACTTTCTTTTCATTGTCAATTCCAGGGTTGAAGTTAAAAGAGGAAAAGTCGAAGCAATCTCAAGCTCATGAACTACTTAAACAATGTCTTCAGGCTTATAGAGATGATATTCAGGCTTTCACTAGTTCTATCTATTGTAGCAGAAGTAGGCAACGTGGAGTTCTTGGTTGAGCTTATTCATTTTGACTTTGATCTATTATGGAAAATAGACCATAAGAAGAGAAGCATATTTCATATTGCTGTTGAGAATCGCCATGAAAGCATCTTCAATTTACTTGTGGTAGGCTCAATTAGAGATCTATTAGCAGATAGAATAAATGAAGATATAACAACATGTTGCATTTAGCTGTTGGATTGGCACCTGAAGAGAAGCTTAATGCTATATCAAGAGCAGCTCTTCAAATGCAACGAGAACTAATATGGTTCAAGGTACTTATTCATATGATTTGACTAGTGAGTTTTGAATTATTTTGTTAAAATACTGATCAAATGATTGAATTCAGCGTTCATCAATAGTTTAAATCTTTAGAATAATTGATCATTTATTAAATTTTGTAGAAAATTCACTCATGTTTAGACTCAAATTTGATGTCTACCTAAATTTTATGAATTTAAGACTAATCAATAAGTCTCTCATGTGGTATTTCCTTATGATTTGCAATGGAATGTGGTGGAAAAGACTAACACTACAAGAAATTTGCGCTTAGGCGACATTTATAAAATGTCACTAAAAACCCAAAAAAAAAAAAGTGCTATAGACATAAATGGTCTACAGTGACTTTTTTTTTTTGGAGCAATCGCTATATGTGACTCTTTAGTGGCATTCAAAAACTTTTAGTGATGTTTTCTAAAACGTTTAGCGATGTTTTTAAAACACCGCAAATAATCACACCTATAATAAAAAATGTAGCAAAAGCATTTGTCCTTTTGCTTTTTAGTAACGTTTTTAAAACGTTACTATAGGACTGATTATTTGCGTGTTTTAAAGGCATCACTAAAAAGGATTTCCTCTTACTTTTTAGCAATGTTTTTAAAACGTCGCAAAACCTACTCATTATTTTCTTTTAAAATATTAAAAATGCTATATAAACTTGCTTAAAATTCAACAATAACTAACATAAGCTTGCAATAAGCTTGTAATAGATCAAATATACCTATTATCAATATTCCACAATATCAAATGTCCAAACTAACACACTAACACATTAAACCATAGGTTCATTACATGTATCATCTTGAATTGAACAAAACACTTGTCTTCCTACACGAAAAAAAAAAAAAAAAAAAAAAAAAAAAAAAAAAAAAAAAAAAAAAAAAAAAAAACCACCTAAATTATGACAATATTAAACAAAGTACAATACTTCCAAAATAAAATGTGATACACATTAACCATAGGTTCATTACATGTATCATCTTGAATTGAACAAAACACCTGTCTTCCTACACCCAAAAAAAAAAAAAAAAAAAGACCACCTAAATTATGACAATATTAAACAAAGTACAATACTTCCAAAATAAATGTGGTTGTAACAAAACACTTGTCTACCAATACCAACAAAAAAAAAAAAAAAAAAAAAAAAAAAAAACAACCACCCAAACTATGAGAATATTATAAATAAAGTACAATAGTTCCAAAATAATTGTTGTTGTTCAAAATAACTATGTAATAGCTCATGGAGTTTACTAACATAATCTTAAATATACTAAAAAAACCATATCAAGTCTATCAATATCCTCATTCACACAAATGGACTAAGTCACTCTACAAACTTAATTAAAAACCATGGAAGTAGAATTATACATACACTTAAATATAGTGCACAATATATTCAAAACCACATAGTTTCATAAACATGTAAATAGGATTACGCATAATCTTAAATATACTAAACAAATTATATCAAGTCTATCAATATCCTCATTTACACAAATGGACTAAGTCTTAAAGCTCTGCAAATGTTAGGACATATTTGATTCAATGTTAGGAACATATGTCACTATTTTATGTAATTGGCTAATCCTTTAACAAAACGCATTTTACTTGTAATTAGGTAGATTTAGGATGAGTTTAATATTTCAAAAAACAAGGTTTTAAGTTCAAGTGTTAAACCTATATAAGTCTATCTAAGAACAAATTTAGAAAATGTTGTTCATTAAAACTCAACAGCCAACATCTATCGTGACTTAGAGAGCTGTCTGAGTCCCATGGCTTAACAACTTCTTGATAGATAGGGTATCTGTCGAGGTTTATGAAGTTTAGTTTTTCAGGACTGTTTTTCATCCAATCCGTGAATGTATATTTAGGCTTTCTTTTCTCACAACCCTAAACATATATAAAGATTATTTTAAGGGCCATACAAGGTGACGCAAGTTGCACAAGAGCACAATTCCATAGTGTGAAGCAGAGTGTAACCAGAAACCTAATTTTGCCCTAGTTCTTGAAGAAGCTACTGTCTTTGTACACCATAGGGTTTTGTGACCAAGCAACTTCATAATCTTCATTGTCTAGATGAACTGAAAAACTTTGCAGCCAACATCCTTCTCTAGTTGGTGATTAAAGTCGTGTACTGGGATCCACGCAATTGGTTAGTCATGTACTACGAGCCGTGCATTGAAAGGAGAGATTTTTACTACAAAACAAGTCCAATTAGGTATTGGGGTAAGGGTTTAACTGTAGGTTGGTATAAGGTACTGGGATTCCTTTACTTGTAATCATTTGTTTTGATAATAGTGAATTCTCAGGAGTGGTGACCTTAAAATCACCCGGTGAGGTTTTTTTACCCTGTAGATTTTCACCATTCATAAACAAATCACCGTGTCAATTTATTTTCCGCTGCATACTTAGTTTAATTGGTGATTTATTTGTGCTACCACGCGCTTTGCATGTTAATTTGATTAATTAATAAACTTGGCTAATTAATCAATAAATTTACATAAGAGGCCAATACGTTTTTGGCCTATCAGTAAACTTAAGCAAAAACTATGGAAGTAGAATTACACATATACTTAAATATAGTGCACAACAAATTCAAAACCACTTAGTTTCAAAAACATGCATATAAGATTACACATAATTTTAAATATAATAAACAAACCATATCAAGTCTATCTATATCCTCATTCACACAAATGGACTAAGTCTGGTATCTCTACAAACTTAAGCAAAAACCATAGAAGTAGAATTACACATACACTTAAATATAGTGCACAACATATTCGAAACCACATAGTTTCATAAACATGCAAATAGAATTATACATAATCTTGAATATACTAAACAAATCATATCAAGTCTATCAATATCCGCATTCACACAAATGGACTAAGCCTTGAATCTCTACAAACTAAAGCAAAAACCATGGAAGTAAAATTACGCATATACTTAAATATAGTGCACAACATATTCAAAACCACATAGTTTCATAAACATGCAAATAGGATTACACATAATCTTAAATATACTAAACAAATCATATCAGGTCTATCAATGTCCTCGTTCACACAAACGAACTAAGTCTTAAAGCTCTACAAACTTAAGTAAAAACCATGGAAGTAGAATTACACATACACATAAATATAGTATACAACATATTTAAAACCACATAGTTTCATAAACATGCGAATAAGATTACACATAATTTTAAATATAATAAACAGACCATATCAAGTCTATCTATATCCTCATTCACACAAATGAACTAAGTCTTGTATCTCTACAAACTTAAGCAAAAACCATGGAAGTAGAATTACACATACACTTAAATATAGTGCACAACATATTCAAAACCACATAGTTTCATAAACATGCAAATAAGATTATACATAATCTTGAATATACTAAACAAATCATATCAAGTCTATCAATATCCGCATTCACACAAATGGACTAACCCTTGAATCTCTACAAACTAAAGCAAAAACCATGGAAGTAAAATTACGCATACACTTAAATATAGTACACAACATATTCAAAACCACATAGTTTCATAAACATGCAAATAGGATTATACATAATCTTAAATATACTAAACAAATCATATCAAGTCTATCAATGTCCTCATTCACACAAACGGACTAAGTCTTAAAACTCTACAAACTTAAGTAAAAACCTTGGAAGTAGAATTACACATACACATAAATATAGTGTACAACATATTCAAAACCACATAGTTTCATAAACATGCGAATAGGATTACTGTAAGGTTGAATTTATTCAACCATCTAATTGGCTTTATTCCGTGCCAAATTTGCTTGTAATTCAGCAATTAGTAACCCTGTATTTAGGTGGGTTTGATGTAAAGGTAGTGAGTGAGATAGAGTGAAGATTGCTCAAGAGTGTGCAAGAAAACAGAGACTCGCAGCTTGGCCTCGCGGGTGACTCGCGACTGCAAGCCGCCAAACGCAGCACACATGCCAAGCATACTGGAAGGTGAACAGTCATGCAAGTTGGAGCACTACAGGACAAAACAGGACAACTGGCCATACGGTTATCTCGCGACTGGATCTCGCGACTTAGTCAAGCCGCGAGGTCAAGCCATGAGCCAACCCTGTTTTGTAAAACCTGACGTTTCACATTCCTCTCTCACTCCAGTATAAATACCCCTTTTACCCACGATTTTAAGAGAGCTTCCAGAGATAATTTTGAGAGAGAAACCCTAAAGAAAAACAAGATTGATTCACCCACAATCTATACATTAGAGTCTCTTCAAATTCCTAAACTTTTTTCCTCTCCATTGTCAAATCCTTGAGAGGCATTATACCAAACCTGGTTCTCACCATTATCATTACTGTGAGAGAGCTATTTGGATTTCTGGGAAGCAGTTAGGAAGGAACCAATCTTCATTGGTTGATGCTACGGTCTAGTAGCGGAATCCGGGAAGCTAGAAAAAAAAAAGGTTCGGTGCAACCTCGTTGGAGCAAGAAGCTTGGAGGGCTTAGGTGCACTGGGTAGATTAGGCTTGGAGGGTCTATTGCTGTCCATGTATCCCAACTGTATTTTCTAGTGGATTGTTTACCGCTTGGAGGGCGGCGGAGAGGTTTTATGCCAAGGGCTTCGGTTTCCTCTTTGATAACACATCGCGTGTTGTCTTTGTGTTTGCATCTTCCTTCCTCTCTATCTTTGCCTTTTTATTATCTGCTGTGGATTGTGTTTTGTTTCGGCTTAGATAGTTTTTACCAATTCCATATTATAGCTTATGTTAAGTTTCCGCACACTAGTTGTTTTACATATTACTTGAATTGGTTAAGTTGTAATTTGGGGGTCTAAACGTTCAAAGGTGTTTATACACGTTTTTGAACTTTCAATTACACATAATTTTAAATATACTAAACAAATCATATCAGGTCTATCAATATCCTCATTCACACAAATGGATGAAGTCTTTAACCTCTTAAGAAACAAGCAACAATCATCTAAGGAGGATTACAAATAAACTTGTCCTATAGTACAAATAAACCATCTAGATGAATTCGTACAACATCTATAGCCAACATTGTTGAATGTGCACATTTTTGACATGGACAGACAATCCTATCATCTTGTTGTGCACGTTGAGATGCAAAATTCAAGAATTGTGCAACTCAGTTTCTATGTTCCACAGATGTCCTATCTCTAATGTCCATCCAACTCTTGTCCATAGCTATAGAACAAATTTACACAATAAATACCTATAACACGATATCATGAAAGCATAAGCCAACCATTAGTCCATATTTCAATTACTCTAACAAAAAGAACCTATGCTTCTAAGAAAACAAGGCAAAATTTTCAAAGTTGAGAAAATGACTTGCAAGTCACACCAAGGTCCTAAGTGTAGGCATAAGGAGTCAAAATTCATAAGTAATTTATAAATACATTTGGTAACTAATCAATATCTCTTGATAATTCCCATTTAGTTAGCATGTTTGACATGTGAAAGAAATGAAATAATCAAACTACAATCTATCACAAAACAATTATCAATGCAAGCCACCCAATTGCTCCAACTAAACAATCCACTACAAAACAATTATTAATATAACAACATAGAATGCTTACAAGTATTGAAGTCTAAAATGTAATCAACAACCATAACTCAACAACATCCAAATTTTCAAAAAATTATAAACACTCCTAATATGAATGTAAACCGTCTTATAATACTATGTAAGCCACCCGCTTGCCCCAACACAACAATCGCCCAATACAATTGTCGTTATCACAAATATAGAATGCTTACAAGTATTAAAGTCCAAAAAATAATAAACAAATATAACTCAAAAAATATCCATCCAAATTTTCAAGAAATAGTAAACATTTCTAATATGAATGTAAATCCCCTTATAGCACCATACAAGCCACCCGCTTGCTCCAACTTAGCAATACACCCCAATACAATTATCATAATCACAAATATAGAATGCTTACAAGTATTGAAGTTCAAAAAGTAATCAACAAATATAACTCAACCATATACATCCAAATTTCCAAATTTAATAAACACTTCCAATATCAATTGTAACAACTTTATAACACCATGCAAACCACCCACTTACTCCAACACAACAATCCACCCAATACAATTATCAACATAATAATATAGAATACTTACAAGTATTAAAGTCCAAAAAGTAATCTACAAACATAACTCAATAACATCAAAAAAAAAATAAAAAAATAATAAACACTTCTAATATGAATATAAACCACCTTATAACACCATACAAGCCACCCGCTTGCTCCAACCCAACAATCCATCCCAACGCAATTATCATAATCACAAATATAAAATGCTTACAAGTATTGAAGTTCAAAAAGTAATCAAAAAATATAACTCAACCATATCCATCCAAATTTCCAAAATTAATAAACACTCTCAATATCAATTGCAACGATCTTATAACACCATGCAAGTCACTCGTTTGCTCCAACACAACAATCCACCCAATACAATTATCAATATAATAATATAAAATGCTTACAAGTATTGAAGTCCAAAAAGTAATCAACAAACATAACTCAACAACATCCAAATTTTCAAAAATAAGTAAACACTTCCAATATGAATGTAAACCACCTTATAGCACCATGCAAGCCACCCACTTACTCCAACTCAACAATCCACCTCAACACAATTATTAACATTTCAAGTACAAATTTTTAAGCAAAAATTACTTACTATGCTCAAGCCAAGCAAACACCTTTCTAAAAAAGTCCAAACTTATCACAATAAATGAGTACTTAACCTGCAAAATAAAAGAGGACAATTAAATGATGTGGAAGGCAAATAATGGTGCCATTGCAGAAAATTTTTATGAGTTAGGACTTGGAACAATTAGGCAAAAAAATTAAGGACCACTTTGCAAAAAATATTTGAAGTTTAATTGTATCCAAACTTTGTCATTTGGTACATATAAGGAAACTTACCCATTATGCCTAAATGTCTCAACTGAAAAAGCTGCTCCAAATCATCCAAATTTTGCATATGAGAATGCTATTGTAGAAAATTTTAATGAGTCAAGGTGCATGAAAATTTAGTAACAATATATATATATATATATATATATATAGCATTTAGTTGAGATTTCTACTCACAACAAGAGTGAAACCCCAACACCTAGGCCAATAACACCAAATTGAAACCTGCAAAAAAAAAAAAAAAAAAAAAGCCACAACTTTCTTAATTTTCCAAGATTATAGAGAAATTACTATAATTACATATAAAGTAATAACTGTAATTTCTAATATAAAAACACACACACAAACACAGCTTAATACATAGAATATAAAATCTTATCAAAATATATAAATAAGCATGAATACCACATGACACCACACTGTTGGTTGAACCATTCCTTAATCTAATCAATAATAAATTATGCTAGGGACACAATTTTATGCCACAACTCGCCACATGGTGAGTTGTGATTGGTAAGGATATGTTACTGGGCCATGTGGGGACACATCCATAGTAACTAACATATTTGTGTTTCAATCTCTATTTAACAAAGAGTTTTTGTAAGCCAGCCAACAGGGACGGAGCTAGAATTTGAGTCTAAAGGGAAAAAGCTTAATATGAACTCATGTTCATTAACATCAATATCTCATATTTGCAGATACAATTTTGAATTACGCACCATATATATAAATATATATATATATATATATAATTAGAATTTCAAAATCGTTATACAAACAAATGAAATAATATAACAATGTAAATGTTTGTTTTTTTTTCCATAAATATACACAAACTTGTAGTAATATATTTTTTTAATAATATATGTCAAAACCCAAAGACAAATTTCTTTAGCAACTTTTACCTAACATGACAAAAACTCTTTCTATCTATTGTCCTTGTATATTGAAGAGAAATGACGTGAACTAATATTATCTGACATTAACAGTGGTAATGATTATAATCCAATGGCTCATTGTGTATGAATCCAACGGTCCCTAATCAAACCATCTCTTTATAGTGACTTTCATCTCACACTGCCTTCCCTCTCCTTCATTCTCAACCATAACTAATTCTCTCTCATTCTCATTCTCAGCATTCAATGAAAAAATCAAAACTAAAGCAAGCATATATATATATATATATATGTGTGTGTGTGTGTAAAGAATAATGATAACACATTGAAGACATAATTTTTAAGTAGAAATCCTCATCTAATGGAAGAACCCTCTTGTACACATTAGTGGGCAATGGGCTTTTAAAAAAAAAAAAAAAATTAATCTCAAGCTAGCTAAACCACAAAACTAATAACAAAAAAATTCAAAATCTACACACTATAGAAAAATTAAGTAGAAAAAAAAAATGCAAGATTTACAAACTTGTACATAAACTTACAATGATTCAGCCTTTGATACTCAGGTCTTTTTGCTCAAAAACCCAAATTTGAATAAGATTTTTCTGTACCAAAATCCAACCAAAGCAAGCAAACAACAAAAATTAGCATAAAAGTTCCATGACCCATTAAAGAAAAACTAAATCAGAGCAAACCCATAAGCCAAAACACAAAGACTCCATGACCCATTAAAGAAAAACCAAATCAAAGCAAACCCATAAGCTAAAACACAAAGACTTATACTTAAAAGAAACTTGAACACTAAAAAAGAGGGAAAAAAGTATGGTGGTGGCAATGATAGTGGAGGTCAACGATGGCCATGGTGGCTATGTTGGTGGCACAATGGGTGGTGGCTAGAGAGGGAAGAGATTATAGATCGGTGGGTTGGCAGTGGTAGCTAGAATCGGCAAGGGTGGCGACAATGGCTGGTAGTGGTTAAGTGTGAAGAAGTGATTTTGGGGGGGAGGGGAATAGAAGTGGGTTGAAGGGAATTGTATGACAATGAAAAAAAAAAAAGAATGACAAGAAAGAAAAAAATTAAAAGACATGTAGGGAAAGGAGGAAAAAAGAAAAGAAAAAAAGGAGCAAATCCGTGGGAAATGAAACTCAGCGAAATTTTGTGTAGGAAAAAGACAAATTTTGGACTATACGTTGAGTTTTCTTTAATAACTATAGCGATGTTTTCTGAAAACATCGCTATAAACAAAAATATGCCACTAAAACTGTACTTTTTTCGGTGTTTTAAGAAACGCTACTATTGTTTTGGGTTACAATGACGTTTTTAAAAAAACGTTGCTAAAGGCTCACTCTTTAGCGGCATTTTTTAAAAACGTCACAATATACTACTTATAGCAGCGGATTTAAAAACACCACCTAAACCCAGATTTCTTGTAATGTGAGACCTGGATTCAAAGAAATGAAAAATGGAAACGGGGAAACACCGTATGTTTTATTTGCAAAGAACCACAAGAAGTTAAGGAAGGAGGGAGAGAAGTGGATGATGAACACAGCTAGATCATCTATGGTGGTTGCTACACTAATTGGCACTATAGCGTTTACTGACCATCCAGCTGATAAATTAAACCATAGTCCTAAACTTGTTCTAGCCTATTCAATTTCAAGTGCAATAGCATTATTTTGCTCTTCAACATCCCTAATTATTTACTTGTCTATCCTTACCTTGTGTTATTCGTACGAGGACTTCCTTGTATCGTTACCTGTTAGGTTGATGATTGGAGTCACTACACTTTTCATCTCACTTGCTGCAATGATGGTCGCATTTTTTGCATCCTTTTTCTTGAAGAATCATAATCACCAGGAATTGGCATTGATCTTTTTTGTCATTAATTTATTTGCTTGTGTGCCAATCTTATACGTCTTGCTAAAGTACCGTCTATTAGTTGACATAGTCCAATGTACCTACTCTCGGCTTCAGCCATGAAAACGTCTACCTTACTAGGAAGTTTCTCATAGGTCTCACGCACCTGTGAACCCAGCGGCCGTCTTACAACTTGAGTCTGTGAATGCAACACCCATTGCATAAAGATGGTGTATAAAATAATTGTTGTTACTTTACAGGCAATGGCCATTCAAGTGAAACTAGTCAATCTTTTCTGTTGCTTTGCTTTCTTCATCTGTTTAAAATGAATATGAATAAATTTGAACTATAACGTTGTATGTTATTAAACACGTTTTATCTCTTGCATTTTACTCTTTAGCATTTCTTTTTCAATAGTAATTAATCGTTGGTATCTTTTGAATTTTATTGTTATGTATTTATCTACATTCTTATCTTGTATTCTCCAAATTATAATACAAGGATACATAATAATTCAGCAATCACTCATTGTTTTACATCCACTTTTCATGATTTAAATGTGGAAATCACTATTTTGCCTTTTAAAATGTGTATTTCTGTACATGCAACTATGGATATTGTGTAAACAAGTGTATGTAAAATGCATGTCAGAGAATATTTAGCCTAAATACAATGCACACAATACTCCAAGGATACAAATTACAATTTATTCTAATGATCGTTGTCCTCTCGATCTGATGAAATTCTTCCTCTAGTTGTTGGGCTAACCTCACTTCATGAAATCTGGACTACACCAACACTTAAGGCTTCACTTGCCTCTGCCTCTATTACTAGAACTTTCCTAATTCACATGCAATTCCAAGATCATAAGCATGCATGGTGTTCTTTCTATTAGTTAGTTTCTGCATAGGGTCAAAACATTATCTAATCAGTGTGGCAGGAGATAGGCTCTAACATCAACATTCTAATATCTATGCATTCAAATTAAAGGCCTTAAATTGGTGTTCCATGATTTAGTCAAAACCTTGGCTACTCGTCACCACGGTTATCATGAGTTCCTTCACACTACAGATGCCTTTTCTTATGCTATTTTGCACCCTTCCTTTACCTTCATCTCATATTACTTTTATAAGATGAAGATAAAATATCTACTTTTTATCTTCTTTTTTTTTTTTTGTAATTAATTAAGACAAAGGCAAAATATTATTGTCATTATCAATGCTTAGGTTACTTTTACATATTACATTTATGAATAATTAACATATAGTTGTCTTGTGTTTCTTTGAAATGCAGTGGCTGAACAATTTGTGCTAGAGCATCCACACTAGATGTGGTAAATGTGCCAAATGCCAAATATTTGGCACATTTACCACACCAAACACCAAAAACCCTCTTTATTAGATGTTCCAAATGCCATAAATTTTGCAACATATGAACAGTGCCGTTGCATATTTGCCACTGTACGGACGGAAATGGTATAACTGATTAATATTTTTTTATTCTCTTTTCTCTCTCCTCTCTCTTTAGTCTATTCTTTTATCTTCTCTCTCACCTCTGTTCTCTCTCACCAATTCCCTCTCTCATATAAATTGTTGATCTTGATCCGTCATCGCCGATCCATCATCACCAATCTCTCACCGGTTGCATTTTGCATCGTCATTGTCGATCTCTCCGGTCATCGTCATCATCATCGCCGATCAGAATCGACATCAGCATTGACGTTGAGGTGAGATCGAAGTGTCCGTCACAATTGTGGGCATCGACGTTGAGATCTTGATCATGGGCATCGACGTTGAGGTGAGGTGAGATCTTGATCGTGGGTTGCTGGTGCTAGTGGGTTTGAGTTGATCGGAGTGTTTTCTGGGTTTGAGTTGATTGGAGTGCTAGTGGGCATTGACGTTGAGTTGATCAAGATCTTGATCGTGGGTTGAGGTGAGGTGAGATCTTGATCGGAGTGTTTTTTGGGTTTGAGTTGCTATGTTTTCTGGGTTTGAGTTGCTATGCTAGTGGGTGTTGCTCTATTTTTAATGGGTTTTGTGGTGGGTTGTTGATGAAGGTGGTTGTGGTGGTGGTTTTGTTTTTAGTTTTTAGTTTTGCAATGGATTGTGGTTGCCGCGGTGGCGGCGGCGGTGGCAGCAGTGTTGTGGTTGTTATTTATTGTGTTAGATATATTATTTTAATGTGTAGTAAATATTATTTTAATGTATAAAATTGAATGATAAAACATTTGATAAATCGGATGTTATAAAATGATGTGATAAAATAATAAAGTAGGTATTTGATATGGTAAAATGACATTTTTTTTGCAACATCTGCTGTGGATGCTCTTAAAGATTCTCATCTAAGAATACAAATTATAGACTCTAGATTTTGTTTTAAACATGGCATAACAAAATACTCTTTAAAGTAATTTTGTTGCTAGTAAATTTTTGCTTTTCATTCTAAATGTTAAAGAGAAATTTAGCTTTTAATTAAAGCAAGCCATGATAAAATTACTATGAAAGTTCTTTGATAGAGTTCTTTACATGTCTTGCATATGCATCAAAACTAGTAATATAAAAACGTAGAGCCAACTCTAATATTTTGTTTCAGATTTTTTATCCTCCACCCCCCACCCCCCTTCCCCTTTTAACAGGAACTTGTTTGCAGTGGCTTTGCCACATATCTTTTAGTTTTATGGAATATGCCATTCTACCAAAATAAATAAATAAAATAGTGGAGTGTTAAAAGTGAATTGTAGATGAAAAAATAAGTGCATTATAAACCACATAGGCATATGCATATAATATACCAGTTATCAAAATATTTTCTCAATTGTAAACCACAAAACAGATAGCACAATTATCAAAGGTAAGAATAAAATAAATTATATACAAAAAATAATAAAATAATGCAATTGCAAGAAAGCTGTAAACCGTAAAATATTTAATCTACTCAAAAGTTGAAAGGAAATGTTAACCAATACCTTTAGGCTATTGATTTAGGAAATATTTTTAGAAACATTTGATTGGGAGAATGATAAAATAATAAATGTTGTTGACAGCTTTTTATATTTTTCATAAAAGTGATGTCAAAATTTTCCTATTATAGTTTATTAACAATTGTCCTAAGGGCATCTATTAACATAACCCAAAATTAAAACATATTGATATGTATCTTTAACGATTGGTTTCATATACTCGCTTTAAGCCTTAACATCTCAAACATGCAAATTAAAGAATATTATGTTTCAAAAGCATACACCCAACTCTCTCACAGAACATAGAAATGTGGACAAAGTGGCAAATTATTTAGTTTACTTTTTCAAAGATCATCCAAATTTTTTGTTGATATGCTTAGAATTAACTAAATTAAAAAAAAAAAAAAAAGTTTGCATTTCTGTGAGTTGTCTCAAAACCAAATTTTGGGTGTCATATTATCCTAAGTATACGTTACAAATGTTTAGGTTCTAAAGATTTAGGGCTAAATGTTTAGAATTTCAACTTGTATGTGCTGGCAAACCAAGAATAAAAAAAAATGTCTAGGATAGGTGTTAGACATTGCTCAAAGTTTTATAGACTCAAGAATGTACAAGCTGCAGGTAAAAGAATTATTTTTCTATGAAGCTCGACCGATCGAATTATGAAGCTCGATTGATTGAAAATCGTTGAAAAAGAATTTTTGCAGAATTTTAAATAGGCCCAAGCTCACGAAAATGTTTAGGGTTTCAATCAAACAAAATATGTTTTGAAGACTCTTGGAAAACTTGTAAGTTACTCCTGTGAGATTTGAGAGGTTCTGTACCTTCTAACTCTACAAGCATATACCAGAACAAGATCTACAATCAAGAGTTGGTGGAATCTAGTTGCTACAAAGATCAACAAGTCATAATCTAAAACTTTTGAGTGGGATCTCAAAGTCACAAGCATGAGTGCTTTTGTGGTGCAAATCCAAGAAATAAGGAGTCTGTGGATTTAGAGCTTGCACATGGTGTGACAGTAAGTTACTACTAGAGGCAGCAATAGATTTAGGGTTAAATTTGATTGTAAAAATTTCGATTCTCTATAGTGGATTTGTTTTACCTTGAGGATAGCTAGGTCTAATTTTCCCTAGGTTTTTACCTTGAAACTATTGGTTTCATTGGTTTTCCTAGGTCATCATGTAAGGTTGAATTTATTCAACCATCTAATTGGCTTTATTCCGTGCCAAATTTGCTTGTAATTCAGCATTTAGTAACCTTGTATTTAGGTGCGTTTGATGTAAGGGTAGTGAGTGAGATAGAGTGAAGATTGCGCAAGAGTGTGCAATAAAACAGAGACTCGCGGCTTCAAGCCGCCAGACGCAGCACACGTGCCAAGCATGCTGGAAGGTGAACAGTCATGCAAGCTGGAGCACTACAGGACAAAACAGGACAACTGGCAATACGGTTATCTTGCGACTGGATCTCGCGACTTAGTCAAGCCGCGAGCCACCCCTGTTTTGTAAAACCTGACGTTTCACATTCCTCAACAAGATTGATTCACCCACAATCTATACCTTAGAGTCTCTTCAAATTCCTCAACTCTCTTCCTCTCCATTGTAAAATCCTTGAGAGGCATTATACCAGACCTGGTTCTCACCATCATCATCACTGTGAGACAGCTGTTTGGATTTCTGGGAAGCAGTTAGGAAGGAACTAATCTTCATTGGTTGATGCTACGGTCTAGTAGCGGAATCCGGGAAGCTAGAAAAGAAAAAGGTTCGACGCAACCTCGTTGAAGCAAGAAGCTTGGAGGGCTTAGGTGCACTGGGTAGATTAGGCTTGGAGGGCCTATTACTGTCCATGTATCCCAACTGTATTTTCTAGTGGATTGTTTACCGCTTGGAGGGCGGCGGAGAGGTATTACGCCGAGGGCTTCGGTTTCCTCTTCGATAACACATCGCGTGTTGTCTTTGTGTTTGCATCTTCCTTCCTTTCTATCTTTGCCTTTTATTATCTGCTGTGGATTGTGTTTTTTTTTTGGCTTAGATAGTTTTTAACCAATTCCATATTATAGCTTATGTTAAGTTTCCGCACACTTGTTGTTTGACATATTGCTTGTATTGGTTAAGTTGTATTTTGGGGGTCTAAACGTTCAAGGGTGTTTATACACGTTTTTGAACTTTCAATTGGTATCAGAGCGGGTACACTGTTATTGGTTTCATTACCATTGTGTGATCCTTGACTCCCTTTTGAGATGGATCGATCTCAATCCCTAAATATACCTCCATATTTTGATGGTAGTAATTATGCTTTTTGGAAGGTTCGCATGAGAGCTTTTCTGTGTTCTATTGATGAATCTGTTTGAGATGCTGTTGAGATTGGTTGGACCAGACCTGAGGTAACCAAATCCACATGGGATAAGGCAGCACTTGCTGCATCTAATGCTAACAGTAAAGCACTCAATGCTATTTTCTGTGGTGTGTCTCCAGATGAATTTCACAGGATTTCTCACATTACCATTGCCAAAGAAGCATGGGAGATTTTGGAAACCACCTATGAAGGCACGAAGAAAGTGAAAGACACCAAGTTGCAAATGCTGACCACTCGGTTTGAGGAGCTCAAAATGAGTGAGGATGAGTCTTTTGACTCTTTCTATGGGAAGCTAAATGAGGTGGTTTTCAGTAAGTTCAACTTGGGGGAGAAAACGGAGGATTCAAAAATTGTAAGGAAGATCCTTCGATCATTGCCGGAAAGTTTTCGTGCTAAAGTGACAGCGATTGAAGAGAGCAAGGACCTTGATGACATCAAAGTATAGGAGCTGGTTGGTTCTCTGCAGACTTATGAGATGTCGCTACCCAATCAATGGAAGAGTAAATCTCTTGCTCTAAAGACCATTAATAAGAAGGTGGAAGATCAAGACTCATCGGGAGAAGATGTGGTTGACAAAGATGTTGCATACCTTGTCAAAAATTTCAGAAAGTTCTTGAAATTCAAAAATAATGGCAAATTTGATGATAAAAGAAAATTCCAAAGTTCTGGAAGGGAGAAAAGGGAATTCAAAAAGAAAGACGGAAAAGAATCCCAACCCACACAAGGTGTCACTTGCTTCGAATGTAACGGGCATGGAAACTTTAAGAAGGAATGTCCGAATTATTTGAAATCGAAAGGTAAAGTGTATGCCACGACTTTGAGTGACTCGGATTCGTCTGACTCAGAATCTGAAGAGAGCTGTGATGGAGAGGGGAACTATTCGGCTTTTATGACTATTACTCATGTTGAGTCTTCAAATGAGTTGAATCTGCTTGTACGAGACCTTGGAGAACATAGTGATGATGAATCACTAGGAATTATTGAAGAATCAGAGGCTGAAGAAGATGAAAGCACAGCAAATCTTCAAGAGAATTATAACTCACTCTTGGAGAAGTCAAGTGAGTACACAAGGGTGGCCAAGGCTGCTGTGAGAAAAATGAAGAAGGCTGAGGAGGATTACAAAAGTCTCCTAATCCGATATAGAGAGGCCAAATGTGAGATAGAAACACTGAATGGTGAGTTGTCCGAAGCTTACGCAAAAGTGAGATTTCTTGAGAATGAGGTTGTGCAAGCAAATGCTAAAATAGAGAGGATCACCACCAAGAAGCTAGATGATGTTATCTCATCTCAAAAGAGCTTTTCAGACAAATTCGGATTGGGATATACCAGAGGAGGTAGTTCATCTGGAAATGTCACTAAAGAAGTGAAGTTTGTAAAGGCCAAAGATCCAGTTGTAGCTGACCTTACTGATGAGAAGCTCAAGATGGAGGAGAAGAAGAATGTAGTGAATCAACGGATGCTGAATCCCCGTAATCAATCTGTGGGCAGGTCTGAATCTCGTGCCAAGTCACGCCCACGACCACAAAGAGGTCCTAGAGCAACTTATGTGTGTCATTATTGCGGACTTCAAGGGCATACTTGACCAAATTGCCAAAAGCTGAGAGCAAATAATAGTGCAACTCCTCAAAGGTCAGGAGGACCTAGAAATGATAGAAGAAATTGGGCAGGTGATCAATCTAGAGATCAGAATGGTGATCCCGGAATGATGAACGTGATGAAGATGATTGGTGCATTCACCGATTGCTTGGAAAGTTTCTCACGAAGGTTTGAAAGCCCTAACTCCCGTACCCAATCCTACAAGGAAATCACCCCAAACACAAGTGACGTGTGGGTGAAAAAGGGTACTCATGCATAAGCATTACAACATGTCCATGCATTAATACTTCCTATGCTTTGTGACGATATTTGTTTGTTTGCTTGTTGTTTTTGCTGTTGTTTGCTTGCTTGTCTACTTGTGCATATTTTTTAATTTTGTTTTATCAATCTTTTTGCTTTTAGTGTCAAAAATCTAAAAATCACATAAAAAATTAGAAAATCAAAAAGCTTGATTGACTTTGTTAAGTTTTTGTCTCAAAACTTGTTATGTCTTGTACCTTTATGCTAATGGCTTTGTGCATTTTCGAGCATTGCTTGTTTTCATGCACTCATATCACTGTGGGAAAAATCTTGAAATCTATGTGATTGTTGTAAATAGATCTTCAAACTTGTCATGAATGATTAGTGAATGGTTTTGTTGATCTTGAGACATGCATAGACTTGTGTCTATATATCTTCCCACTTTTTATTTTTGTTTTTGTTAAAAAGAGCTCACCAAATGTAAATCTCCAAATGAAAAGAGATATTGAGCTGAAAAAGCCTGTCGCACATTCTAGTATTCGACTAGGAAAAAGGGTAAGCGACTTTATATTAAAGAAAATGTTTATTCAAAAAGCCAAAGGCTTGTTCATTAAAGTGAAATGTCAAATATCACTCTCACAATGAGAGGTGATTGCCTCAAAAGATCAAAAAGATCAAATATTATGATTAAAAGTGGAGTCAAATATAAAGCTCCAAGTTATGTTTTTAAGTTTTGTGGGAGGTCATATATACATATTTCTATAATTGAGATGGGTCATATGATCTAGTGCTAATTGTGTATGCCTTGGTTGAATTGATCATTGAAACTTCACATTAGACTAAGGACTATCTCATTGTTGATATCCACACACAACACACAAGTTTATGTTCAATAAATGTCATATTCATTTGTGTGATTGTACTTGATGAAACGTGTTTTCACATGCTCAATCTTTGTTAATTCAAGCACAAAAAGATTTTTGAGTGTTTTAGGTGTTTTTGGAAAGTATTTTGTTTAAAAAATCTGAAAATTTCAAAAGTCCAGTTTTGCCCTGTTTTGGCGGCTCAGTCGCGGGTATGTTAAGTCGCGAGCCTCAGTCGCGTCTTCGCGGGTCATTTTTGGCGACTTGTTCGCGAATGGAAGGTCCAGTCGCGAGGGTTACTCAGAGATTTTCATGGCTTAGCTCGCGACTCACTCGTGGGTAGACCTTCCAGTCGCGAAAAACACTTAGAAAAATTTTTCAAATTTTTGTCCTTGAGTGTTTTGGCGGCTTGAACTGGCGACTGTGTGGCGACTTAATCAAGTCCCGAAAAACGCGTGTTTGGCAGAAATAGAAGCAGTTTTTAAATCTTTTTCAGTTTTCCCTCGAACATTTGTGACTGTTCATCTTCTCTCTAAACTATCTCCCTCCCAAACACTCTGTGCTCCCATTTCCAATCTCCATTGCTGCATTTTTTCTGCTCAAATTCTTCAAGTCACAGGTATGGGTTTTCAGTTTTGAACTCATTTCTACTTGATTTTGTGTTTTTTCCCTTGATCTTTCGCATATGTTTATGATTTAGAAATGGGTTTGTGCTTCGGCTATTGCTCTTTGTTCATGCTTAGCTTGCGGATGCTGTTGCTAAAGTCTGTTTTGATCTTGGTTGTTTCCTTTTTGGTCTTCATCATGTGCTTAGCTAAGTTTGTCTTTTATTTTATCTGATCTTGAGTTGTTGAGTTGTTTTCAAACTGTTCCGTTTGATGATGTGTGTTTGACTGTGCTAAATGTGCATGTTCTATTGTGTTAATCTGTTGGGAGCATCTGTTAATTTCAAAATGCTGATTGTGAGTCATATCATTTTTTTCATTATATGTCTCAATGACATATATCTGCCTCTAGGGTAGTTTCTATATCTGCTGATTTTATTCTCCCCTGCATTCTCCATGTTGTTCTTGTGTTTCCTATTTTAGGCTTGTTTGTCCATGTTGTTGATCTAGGTAGCTTATTGTTTAAGTGTTCAAGTTCATCTGTGTGGCTGTAATCTCTTTGTTAATTATATGGTACTGACTAGGTCTACACATATATTGTTTTATGCTGTTGTGGCCTCTTCTGATTGTTCACAGATGGCTCCCTCACCTCCGAAGAAGAAAACTCTTGCAAAGAAGGCTGACAAACGATTGAAAATGGATTCTAAACTGTTTAGGTCAGTTCATCACTTTGAGAGATACAAGGATATCTTTTTGAAAGCAGGAATTATTCAAGAAAGATTTGTAGATTTGGAGGACTTAAGACAATCCTTTATTCCCAGCTGTTTTGAAGGAAGAGGATGGGAAAAGCTTCTGAGTGATTTCCCTGTAGTGTGTGAACCCCTGATTAGGGAATTTTATTCAAATGCTGTGATAAAGGAGAATGAGTTAAGTTTCTAGGTTAGAGGTAAAGAATTCATTTTGGATGCACATGTCATAGATGATGTGCTAGGGCTTGAAGGTTTAGAAGATCAAGAATTTATCAATTACAAGGATAGGAGCGTTTCTATTGAAACAGTTCAACAAAGGATAGGTGGGCAGAGAGAAGGGAAATGTTTGAATACCACTGCCTTTCCAGTGGACATGAGTTGTCTAACAATAATCATGATGTTTAATCTCTATCCCATAAAGAAGTTGACTACTATCAACTGTGCAAGAGCAATTTTTCTAATGGATCTCAAAGAAAAGAATTTCATTGACATAAGTTCCCACATTTATGACACCATTGTGGATGAGACAAGAACAACCTCTAGGCCAAAATTGATCTTTCCCAGTTTGCTAATGAGGATTTTTAGAAGGAAAGGTGTTCCAATCCCTCAAGACATTAGTCCCATGTCCACACCCTCTGCAATTAACAAGCTTACCTACAAAAGGATAAGTGTTAGGCTTCTAGGAGAAGATGATGAAGGTGATGAAGGAGAAGGTGTCCCAATGGAGACTGAAGCAGAGGCAGCAGGGCATGCATCAACCTCAACACCTAGGAGGAGTGGCAAAAGGTCTAGAGCATCAACTTTTTCAGATACACCTCCAGATGCTTTCCAAATCATTCTGGAATGACTTGATGGGATCAGAGAAGTCCAGACTGAGCACTCTGAGAGGATGAGAGCCATGCAGGACCAGATTGATGTTTTATCTGCAAAACTTGACAACTTCACCACTCAGCATGAACAGTGACCCTTTGGCCATTCCGGCCAAAAAGGGGGAGATGACATTGATGATGAGAAGCAGAAAAGCAACTCTTAAGGGGGAGTAATGTGTTGAGGGGGAGTTGTCAAAGTTGTCAAAACCAGAGACTTTGTTTTTATATGCTTATGTTTTGGGTATTTTAATGTTTTTATGGGTTTGATACACTGTGGTTTTGGTGTATAGTTGTTTCTAACTCTTAACTTATACTCTTGGTTTAAACTTTATTATATTTTGATGATGTTATTCAGGATGTTTTGTGTTTGTACCCATGTGCTTTTGTAAGCTTTTAGGGTTAATGTTTTATGCATAGGTTTGTAGGCTTTATGGTATGTACCTTGCTTAATGCAGCCTTTATGCTATGTTGAAATCAGTATTTTAATCTAAATGTCTTGCATTTTGATTTATGTACTGTCACTCTTGTGCCCTTGTAGGATTGTTCCTAGATGCATATACCTTGTGTACTATGCATTGGTTGAGTGTTGAGCATACAAGTATCTTGCCTTGTGCTTGTTAACTTGTATGTCCTTGTGTTCATTCCAAATGTGAATGAGCACTATGATCACTACCTTGTGGTGTTCACTTGGTTGATCAAGCCATGGTTTGTTTCTTAACTCCATCTTTGCTTGATCACATATTACCCGTTTCATATGCATTTTATGATTTTCTGCTTACAATGATCATGGTGTATTGTTGTGTTTCAGGAATATTATGTTCATATGATTCAAGTGCTTCACAGCTTCTAGAGTTAGGTGTGAGTGAGTTTTGTTCAACTGTTCCCAACTTACATGTTAAGTCTAGAGTCTGTTTTAGGGTTTTGTCACGGAATAGCCAAAGGGGGAGATTGTAAGGTTGAATTTATTCAACCATCTAATTGGCTTTATTCCGTGCCAAATTTGCTTGTAATTCAGCATTTAGTAACCTTGTATTTAGGTGGGTTTGATGTAAGGGTAGTGAGTAAGATAGAGTGAAGATTGCTCAAGAGTATGCAAGAAAACAGAGACTCGCGGCTGGGCCTCGCGGGTGACTCGTGGCTTCAAGCCGCCAGACGCAGCACACGTGCCAAGCATGCTGGAAGGTGAACAGTCATGCAAGCTGGAGCACTATAGGACAAAACAGGACAACTGGCAATACGGTTATCTCGCGACTGGATCTCGTGACTTAGTCAAGCTGCGAGGTCAAGCCGCGAGCCACCCCTGTTTTGTAAAACCTGACGTTTCACATTCCTCTCCCACTCCAATATAAATACCCCTTTTACCCACGATTGTGAGAGAGCTTCCAGAGAGAATTTTGAGAGAAAAACCCTAAAGAAAAACAAGATTGATTCACCCACAATCTATACCTTACAGTCTCTTCAAATTCCTCAACTCTCTTCCTCTCCATTGTAAAATCCTTGAGAGGCATTATACCAGACCTGGTTCTCACCATCATCATCACTATGAGACAGCTGTTTGGATTTCTAGGAAGCAGTTAGGAAGGAACCAATCTTCATTGGTTGATGCTACGGTCTAGTAGCAGAATCCGGGAAGCTAGAAAAGAAAAAGGTTTGGCGCAACCTCGTTGTAGCAAGAAGCTTGGAGGGCTTAAGTGCACTGGGTAGATTAGGCTTGGAGGGTCTATTGCTGTCCATATATCCCAATTGTATTTTCTAGTGGATTGTTTACCGCTTGGAGGGCGGCGGAGAGGTTTTACGCCGAGGGCTTCGGTTTCCTCTTCGATAACACATCGCGTGTTGTCTTTGTGTTTGCATCTTCCTTCCTCTCTATCTTTGCCTTTTATTATCTGCTGTGGATTGTGTTTTGTTTTGGCTTAGATAGTTTTTAACCAATTCCATATTATAGCTTATGTTAAGTTTCCGCACACTTGTTGTTTGACATATTGCTTGTATTGGTTAAGTTGTATTTTGGGGGTCTAAACGTTTAAGGGTGTTTATACACGTTTTTGAACTTTCACATCATATCATTGTGTTCTTTATTTTCTGATGTTGTGCATGATATGATCTGTCCCTGTTTAACCTAGATCTCATAATTAACCTTAGTAATCACTTGGCTAATATATTAGGTTAAACAATCTACTTTAAGATGTCTAAACAATGTTGCTCATGCGAGAACACCAATGGCCACCAACACAAAACTAGGAATTGATCTATCATGTCAGCCTATTGACATTACCTTATATAGAAGCATGATTGGTTGTTTATTATATTTAATTGCTAGTCGTCCTAATATTTTCTTTTAGCGTTGGTGTATGTGCTAGATTTCAAGCTAATCCCAAAATGTCACATTTATCTGTTGTTAAAAGAATAATTAAATATGTGAGTGAGACTAGTAATTTTGGTTTGTTCTATAGCAAAGAATCAAATGTTTCTCTTGTTGGATACCCTAATGTTGATTAGGCTAGTAATGCTGATGATAGGAAAAGCGCTATTGGTGGATGTCTTTATGTTGGAACTAACTTGGGGTCTTGAATGAGTAAAAAGCAAAATTCTGTTTCTCTGTTAACTGCAGAAGCAGAATATATTGCTACTGGAAGTTGTTATTCACAGCTTCTTTGGATGAAAAAACCGTTGGATGATTATGGCTTGTCACAAGATACTATGGTTGTGTATTGTGATAACTCTAGTGCTATTGATATTTCTAAGAATTTGGTTCAACATTCTAGGACGAAACATATAGAGATTAGATATCACTTTATTAGGGATTTTGTTGAAAGGAAAGTTGTTGCTCTTGAGTATATCCCTACTGATCGTTAGAATGCTGACATCTTTACCAAACCTCTTGATAGGAGCAAGTTTGAGTCTCTTCAGCAAGTGATTGGTGTTATCACTTGTCCATTTGGATACCTTTAGTCCTTGTGCTAATTCTTTCAATCTCTTGTGACCAAAAATTTTTTCGTTAGGATTTTCTTTTGCATTTCATTCTAGGCTTGTTTATGATTTTTTTAATTTTTTTAAATTTTTTAAAGGGTTTTTGTGTATTACATATCTTCAAGTGTGTAATTGAGGTTGGCCTATGAAATTTTCATTTCATGACTTTGTACCTTGTTTAGCTTAAATAAGCTATTTTTCTGCACTATTCTAGTTTGTGCTATGGAGTGCTTAAATTGTGTGAGTTGTTTATGATATTAAACGCATGCTCTTGATTTTGAAGTCACATTCTTATGATATTAAATAACCATCTCACCACTATTACTTGTCAATCATAAACACCTGTGTGCAAATTATAAAAGCCATGCTCAGTAAGGTGTAGCACTTGCATAGAAAAATTAAATGAGGTGCTAATTGTGAAAAGAATGTGAAAATCAAAAGAGTATTCAAAAGAAAAAGAATAAAAAAAAATTCTTTTACATGATTGCAAGCGTGTTTTCTAGGAGATGTGGGAGTTATATGATGTAACTCTTTAGGTGATAGTCACTTTCAAACTTATGTGATTGATAATGTAGAAATTGTGTTTAATTTCTATCTATATATCACCTTTTATGTATCTCATACACTTACTAATTTCACACACCACACATAAATCTTTGTTAAATAATGTACATGTGATTGTGTTTTAATTATTGTGGCCATCCAAAATTATGCTTCTTGAAATGTTTAATACTTTTTGGGGTTTGGGGTAAAAAATTAATTTTGAGGAAATTTTTTTGAATCTTGATAAAAATTGGTTTGATTAAATAGAAAGTGTTTTTGAAAACATTTGGAATCATTGACACGCATTTCATATCATAAAAACTGGTTTAACAGTGTTTCTGCAAAAAATTTCCAGTATTTCAAAATTTTCTGATTTTTCGGGATTCAAACGATCAAACCTATTTTTTGACCAATCGAAAAATCTAGTTTTTAAGGCTAAAACTCTTGGCCTGACTCGATTCCTTCTTTGATTCCTTTCAATTAGCCGAACCTGTTTATAAAATATTTTCGATTCTTGACTTGATTTCTCCCAACCGATCGAAAATCATTTTTCAAAAAGAAAATAAGAGGAATCTGAACTTTGTTTTTCATTCTTTTGTCTTCCTTTTCGATCCCTCTCGATTCCTCTTAGTGGAAATATATATATATATATATATATATATATATATATATATTTGTCGTTTTCTGAGTCAAAGCTTCAAGGTTTTCCTTCCTCCATACTTGGTAAGACTCTTTTGCCCCTCCTTTTTGTTTAAATCACATGTATTCATGCATTTTCATCAATTTTTCAAAAAATTCGAACTAAAAGGATTTTGGGATTCTTAATGATTTTGAGTATTTTGATCCAAATCATTGGGTGGGTTTTTGTTCATGCATCATTTAAACATGATTCACATTCTTTAATTTCAAAAATTTTAAGATTTCTTCAAAATTTTGAAATTAGGGTATATGTGTTCTTGAGAATTTGGTGATTTTGTTCAATTGGATGAAATTGAGTAAAATTGACTTGTGATATTGTTTAATTGAGTGATTATAACATGTTTTATACATTTTGTGTCATTCAATTTATCAATATAAGAATTTTTGGAAAATTAGGGTTTCAAAATTGAGGATTTTGCTAAATTTCTAATTTTCTTGGTCAATTTTCAAAATTAAGTTAAATTGAACTGTTTTTGTGCATTAGATCATGCATCATATGTGTCTTTGCATCATGCATCATATAGTTTTTTAAATTTCATGTTAGTTTGTGCTTTAACTCTATCTGATGCAATTTGCCCTTGGTTTTTTGTTTCCGTTTGGTTTTCCCTTTTTCTTTAACCCTTAAACATGGCTCCTAAGGTTGGTAAAACGTATAAAGCCAAAGCCAATAAGAACTCTACATCCTCATCTTCTTCTACTCTTGTTGATAGGGTTAGGTTTCCTACAGCCAAAACTAAGCAAATTTTTTAGGCTTTAACAAAAAATAGGTCTATTTGAGGGGAAAGACAATTAGTTCTAGATGAGTTAGATCCTTCCATCCATAGGAATCTAGTGTCTAGGAACTGGTGTTCTTTGTGTGATGTTTCTCATCCCCTTCCTATACCTTAATCAGAGAATTCTACTCGAATCTTTCTATATATTTTGAGAATACAGGTGGTCATTATTTGACTACTTGGATTAAGGGTAAAGAGTATAGGATAACTAAACGTGTAGTTTCTGAAGCTCTAGGTGTACCTCTAGTTCGTAGACCTACTTTCCCATACATTGAGTCTCCTCTTCTTTATGATGTGATCTCCTTGCTTTCTGGAAGATCAGCCTCTTGGGGATCTGAACCAAGAATAAACTCAAGTGAGTTTGTTAGGACTTATGTAATTCACTTGTTAGGAACATATGTCACTATTTTATGTAATTGGCTAATCCTTTGACAAAACGCACTTTGCTTGTAATTGGGTAGATCTAGGATGTGTTTAATACTTCAAGAAACTTTGTTTCAAGATCAAGTGTTGAAGCTATGCAAGTCTGTTTAAGATTCAAGCTGAAAAGTGTCTGTCATTAAAGCTCGACAGCTAGCCATCTATCGAGCTTAAAGAGCTGTTCAGCCCCGTGGCTCGATAGCAGCTCGACAGATAGGGTATCTGTCGAGGTTTATGAAAAATAGATTTTCAGTTCTATTTTGACTCTAATCTGTGATTATATGTTTGAACTTTCCTTTCTCACAACTCTAGACATATAAAAAGATTATTTTAAGGGCCATCAAAGTATTCACAAATTGCATAAGTGTTAAGCAAAGTTTGTTCAAGAAAATTGTGACCGAAGACACAGTTTTGCCCTAATTCATCATTCTTGTGAAGAAGTTGCTATGTTTGTGCACCGTAAGGTTTTGTGACCAAGCATCTTCTTGATCTTTATCATTGGGATGAACTGAAGAATTTTGCAACCAATAACCTTCTCTAGTTGGTGATTGAAGTTGCGTATTGAGATCCGCGCAATTGGTTAGTCACGTATTGGGAGCCATGCATCAAAAGGAGAAATTGTCACTACAAAACAAGTCCAATTGGGTATTGGGGTAAGGGTTCAACTGTAAATTGGTATAAGGTACTGGGATTCCTTTACTTGTAACCGCTTGTTGTAATAGTAGTGGAATTTCGGGAGTGGTGACCTTAAAATCATTTGGTGGGGTTTTTGTTGTTAGGTTTTCCCCATTCGTAAACAAATCACCGTGTTATTTATTTTCCACTGCATACTTAGTTTAATTGATGATTTGTTTGTGCTACCAAACGTTTCCATGTTAATTTGATTAATTATAAAACTTGGCTAATTAATCAATTAATCTATCACAAGGGGTCAATTCGTGTTTGGCCTATTAGAGTTAACTAAGGATAACTATCTTTTCTTTAGGATAGCTTGTTATAACATCTTTCCTATCTCTCACATTCACACCATCCATTTGGACAGATGTGCTTCTTTATCACAGATGGGTCCATGTGTTTTCCTTCCTTTTTTATTGAGACCATTGTTGAGGTGTATAGAAGTAAATCTAAGGCACATAATTTGTTTTTTTCCTATTTTTATCTATAGGGTTTTACTCTCTATTCCCTTGAGTTAGTACATATTACTACCCCTATAGGAGCCACCTTTCTTAGATAGCGACAGGCTCAAATGAAGAGTGCTAAACCAAGCATTGGGACTTCGAAGAGACCAAGAGATGAAGCTTCTACTGTTGTTCCTACCTCTAGTGATCAGCCTGCTACTAAGGAGATTCCTATGGATCCTACTGCTGATCCTACAATTGCTCCTCATCTCTGACTTCGTGCCATAATGGAGACTTTTATGACCCTTCAAGCAACTCATTGATGAGCTATTTATTGAGGTTGCTGCCTTGAGAGTAGACTTTGCTAAGTATAGGAGTGCTTTTCCACCTCCTCTACCCTTTAATCCTTGATGGTTGCCTTTGACAATACGTAACAAAAAAGGGGAGTAGGTTTACGTGTAGAGTAGACTTTTGTACTTAGGGGGAGAGTAGAGAGAGATTTTGTATTCAAGGGGAGTAGTTTAGTTGTTGATGAGAGATTTTTATGTATATTCTTATTCTCATTGATTTTGGTGTATTTTCTCTTTTATTGTTCTTATTTCAAAAACATTATTGGTTTAATGACTATGATAGTTTATTTGATGTTTGTTCATTTGATATTCTGTCTATTTCTTATGTTTTGTGAATTCAAGTTCAATTTTTATATTTTGGATTTATACTATAATTTCCACATATGCGTTTATGGTTTGTTTTAAGTGTTTTAGGAATTTATAGGTTAATTCTTTCTCATCTGCTATCTATGCTAGCAACTAATAGTTAGTGGATTGTGATGGAATTGTATTTGGGCAACAATGTGTAAGTTGGGCTAATTCTTGAGCTGAGCAATTTTTTTTTTATGTGTGTTTTTCACGGATTTCCAAAGGGAAAGATTGTTAGGTTCTAAAAATTTAGGATTAAATGTTTAGATTTTCAACTTGTATGTGTTGGCAAACCGAGAACAAAAACATGTCTACGATAGGTGTTAGACATTGCTCAAAGTTGTATAGGTCAAGACTCAAGAATGTACAAGCTACAAGAAAAAGAATTACTTTTTTGTGAAGCTTGACTGATTGAATTGTGAAGCTCAATCGATCAAAAATCGTAGAAAAAGAGTTTCTGCAAAATTTCAAATAGGCCTAAGCTCGCGAAAATGTTTAGGATTTCAATCCAACACTCCTATGTATAAAAGAAAAACCCTAGCTATGTTTTAAAGACTTTTGGAAGACTTATGAGTTACTCTTGTGATATCTGAGAGGTTCTGTACCTTCTAACTCTACAAGCATCTACCAGAACAAGATCTACAATCAAGTGCTGGTGGAATCTAGTTACTACAAAGATCAACAAGCCATAAACTGAAATCTTTGAGTGGGATCTCAAAGTCACAAGCGTGGGTGCCTGTGTGGCACAAATCCAAGAGAGAAAGAGTCCATGGATTTGGAGTTTGCACGTGGTCATGTCAGTAAGTTACTACTAGAGGTAGCAATAGATTTAGGGTTAAATCTGATTGTAAAAACTTTGTTTCTCTATAATGGATTTTTTTATCTTGAGATTAGTTTAGTCAAATCCTCCCTAGGTTTTTGCCTTGAAACTGTTGGTTTCACTGGTTTTCTTGGGTTATCATATCATTGTATTCTTTATTTTTCGCTACTGTGCATGATATGATTAGTCCTTGTTTAACTAGATCTCATAATTAACCTATCACTTGACTAATATATTAGGTTAAACAATCTGCTTTAAGGGGTCTAAACAAACAAACAAAAATTATGTACAAATCCAAAACAAAATGGAACAAAAATAAAAAAATAAACAAAACTAATATAAAATATATATAAAAAAAAGGCTTTATTTGGGACCAAAAAAAAAAAAAAAATACCGACAACTAATGTCTACATACACAAATGTTATTTGATAACTAATGTTTGTTATAAGTTTCTTCTCGTTTTTAGTCAAATTGTGTTCTCTTGATATTTTTTCCCTTCAATTCTTATATTTCAACTTTATTGTGGTCACGTAGAGTACTAAGTACTATGTACTATTCTTGATATTTTGCTTATTAATATTTGTATAATAGAGGATGCTTTCAATAATTATTTTTCTCTTCTACCACTATATACACAACAATTGATATGTAATGGTTTAATTTTGACGTTGTAGAAGCCTGAAGAAAGCACACACGATGCCCTATTTGATGGAACAAAAACTCAATTGTTAGCTTCTAGCTAGTAGTTAACCTCGAATCCACAATGGGTTTCTTGAATCCACAAGGTGATAAATCTGGAATCCACCAAAAAAAAAAATTTGACAAACATCTATATTTTATAGATAATAATCTGTTTTGCCTTTGAAAGCTACAAAACATATAGATACTGAAAAAGTAAAACCCTAGCCTGCCAAATTTCATGCGATTCCGACTCTGTCACCCAAATTATTTATATATGTGTGTGTGTGTGTGTATGTATTCTGTTAAACAATCTCATGCATAGCATGGGTTAATTATTAGTTAATATAAATAACAATATTGCACACGACAAGGGATACAAGCTAGTGACTAATAATGTTTGGCCATGCGAAATCTAATTGTTTAATTTTGCATATAGAATACATGGGGCTCTATCTAATGAAAAAGCATTTTGTATCGGATGATACCAATGTCATCAAAATCCAATAAATGAAAAGAATGTATCCAAAATTAACTATCCATTAACACATGCCTTTAAGCCTACAAAAGAGTTTATACGCTTCTTTTTTATGATAGTGTGGTCTATAAATATTTTCCTAGTTTTGGTTGCAAAGGTTTACAAGGAGTCATGCTGGAAGTAGGGAATTCTTGAACCATAACCCTTGCCATCAAGCCCTCTTCGGTGTATTTGCTACACACTAGAAGATATATTTTCTGACATTGATGCTCACCTCATTAGGTGGTCTAGTGACTAGTGCGCAGCAAAGAGAACTTGGTTGCAAGGATTACGATTTAGGAACCAAGGCTTCCAAATCTTAATAAAATATATCTCATCATATCAATATATAAAGAAATCACCAAGAGCTTGTTGTTCAACTTAAATGTTTTTATGAATAGAAATTACACTCCTTTGAATAGTTATTCATCATTTTGCCACTTCCAACAAGCCCACCTCTCAATTTTACCATTTGGCTACCATAACCACCACCTTGAATTAGTGAGATGGTTTTTGTCCTACATCCATTTGGCTGTCATCTTTGATGGTGTCTATTGGATAATTTTAACATTTTACTTTTGTGATTAAGCAAATAGGAATAACATACAGATCTAATTATAAGTAATAACACAAATAGATGTGATAAGTAAAAATAATAAACAGATACTATATATATGATAGGGCAAAAATGTATTGATCCCTTGCAAATTAATTAATTAACCAAGTTAATTAATTAGGTTTAATTACATGTAATGGTGTGGTAGCACAAACAAATCACCAACTAAACTAAATGCAACGGAAATTAAATTTGATATGGTGATTTGTTTACGAATGGGGAAAACCACTAAGGCAAAAACCCCACTAGTTGATTTTAAGATTGTTAGTTTTTAGACCCCTTAAAACCACAATCAGATTAGCCCAGGTAACTAGCCAAGTGATTACTTAGTCAAATTAACAAAACTAAGTTAACACAAATATATCATATCAATATATAGCAGCGGAAAATAAAAAACACAACAATATGATAACCTAGGAAAACCAAACTGGTGAAAAACCTAGGAAGGATTTAACCTAGCCATCTTCAAGGTGAAAAATCAAATCCACTAGAAAGAATCGAAATTTTACAATAGCGACTTAGACCACTAACATCTTATTGCTACCCACCAATAGAAACTTATTGACACGACCACATGCAAGCTCCGAGATCACGGACTCCTTCTTTTTTTGGCCTTTGTAAAACACAAACACCTACGTTTGTGACTTTGAAATCCCACTCAAAGGTTTAGCAACACAAACTCTCTTGTTTGTGACTCCAAGATTACCCTTGAAGGTTTAGATCAACAGCACCTTTAAGGACTAGAGAAGACGGCAACTTCTACAATATCGGATCTTGAGATTCTTCAAGTAATAATACCGGTAAAATATATGAAAGAGCTTTTTAGGAACAAAGCCCTAAATACAAATGAGGCACCCTCTTCTCTCTCTAAAAAGCCTTATAAAAACGTGCTTAGGGTTTCTTTTATATACTAGGAAAAGTAGATCTAAAACCCTAATCCTTAATAGGCTTGAATTGTTGTTTGAGCTTAATTAAAATTCTACAAATACGACTTTCGATTAATCGAGCCTGTCTTTCGATCGATCGAACCAGACAGATTATGAAATCTTCTTCCTTTAACTTGTATGTTCTTGAATCTTGACTTGAATCACCTTGAGCATTGTCTAATAATACCTATAGACTCTAAGATCTATATCTAGACAAGTTTGTGTTCACGATTTACCAATTGTTCTAAACTTTTAGAACCTAACAAAGATCACCACTCCTAAGAATCCACTAATCAATAATCAAGCGATTACAAGTAAAAGGAATCTCACCAACTACCCTTGACCTATCCCAAATTACCAACCTATAGTTGAATCTTCACTTCAATACCCAATTGGACATGATCTTATAGTGGCGCTCTTTTCGTTTAGTGCACGAATTCCAGTACGTGACTAACCAATTATGCACGGATCACAATATGTGACTAACTTTAGCAACTTCAAGAAGGTTGTTGGCTGCAAAGTTCTTCACTTCATGCACAATAAAAATCAGGAAGCTCCTTGGTTACAAAACCCTAAAGATACAGTAACTTCTTTTAGACAGAATAAGGCACTAGGTCACTCAATGCATGTGTAACGGCCTTTAAAATAAGCCTTATATATGTCTAGGGTTGTGAGAAAAGAAACCTAACACATACACATCAGCTTGGGCTGAAAATCAGATCTGGAAATTCTGATTCCTTAAGTCTCGATAGAACCTTTTGTGTCGAGCTTCTGTCGAGCTTCAATATTAAATCTTGATAGAAAGGATTCTATTGAGCTTTAGTAAACAGCTCTTTCTTCACTTTTTTCTTGGTCAGATCTTCATAGCTTTAACACTTAACTTGAACTCTTGTTTCTCAAAATACTAAACACATCCTAGATCTACCCAATTGCAAGTAAAGTGCATTTTGTCAAAGGATTAGCCAATTACATAAAATATATCCTTAATAATATATATAAGAATAAATCTGTAAACTAATTAAAAACTCACAAACCAAATGCGTGAAAGATGAATGATACAAATCAATTCTTATGTTTAACATAATCTCCTTAAAGCAGATTTCGCCCCTGACACAATATGTGGTGCTTTGAGATTTACGAACGTCTACCTCCAAGGAAAAAATTATCCACATCACAAAGAAGAAGCACCCACAGTTTATGCTCTACGAACAGAATTATGTCTCTCTCTCTTTTTGATTCAAGACACTAATGCACAAAATATTCTCTTTAGGAGAGTTCCTCTAAAAAGTAATTTTTATGAATAAGGGACTATGAATATATATATATATATATATATATATATACACACATTAGTGAACGAACACATTGTTCAAGAATAACTGGTGTGCACAGACTTACTGACTCAAATAATAAAATAATAAAATATTATTATTTGGATAAGAGAGCCTAGTCCATACATGCCAAAGCCCAATCCAATGTCCAACCTCCTTTTTTTTTTTTTTTAGTAAAAACACTATAATATTATTAAGAAATAGCCGAATCAGCTGAAATTACAGCTGAAAGGTGTGGAGGAACATCCTCCATCCACACCAAAAACTCGCTAACATGTCTAGCATGTCTAGCAATGTTTTGTATGGTGGAATTACCTTGCCTCCTGGTATGGCTGAATTCAACATTGGTGAAAGTTCTAGCTAAACTCTTTGCCTCTTTAATCAAGTGTCCATAGGCCGCAAGCGAAACTGCTTCACATTTCAAGGCTTCGATTGTGCTTTTCGAATCTTCCTCAAGAATAATTGAAGAAAGGCCTATATCCGAACCTGAGAGCTTTAGTTGCTGCGATGACTTCAACTACAATACCTAAGTGTGGGGGATGGAACTTCTCGGCCATAGATGCAATTACTAGACTATTTTCATCCAAACTCAAGACACCAACTCCTGCAGAATTTTCATCCTTCAACAGTGCTCCATCAAAGTTAACTTTAAGTGTAGCTCGTGGGTGAGATTTCCAACTCACTTTTTAAGGAACCCGACCAGTTATATCAGGAGGTTTGGGAGGGATAGCACGCCTATACTCTGCCTAAACAACTCAGACATCGGGGGATCACTTGGTGGATTGGGAAAGGCTTGCTACCAGTTCTCAGAGCATTTCTACGAAACTAAACCATCCAAATAATAGTAGCAAAGTACTCCAAATTCTTACCTTCCTTTATAATATATTGAACAAGTTCTTTGAAATCATGAAACACCATGTGAGAGTGGAAGTTCCAGCTAGGATCTGAGTTCCAAATGGAGGAAAGATGGGGACATAACCAGTGGGCATGAACAACATCTTTGCTAGAGGTTTTGTAATGATCACAGATATCTTCAGGGATCATTCGACGCCTTTTGAGGTTGGATTTTGAAGGAATGGAGTTTTTATAGCTCTCCAAAGAAAATTTCTAACTTTTGGTTGAACGGATAAACCCCACACTTTTTTCCACAAGTCATTGTTCACGAGTGGAGGAACTGAAGTGTCACAACTCTGAATGTTTGAGAGGAACCTATAACCAAACTTGACAAAATATGAATCCAATTGGGTGTAGGGCCAGAACAGCATATCCTCACCTTGACTAGAACTCAGAGGTATAGACTGAATCAAATCAACATCTCTAGGGAGAAAGAGGTATTGCAATATGTCAAGATCTCTCATTGTTTAGTACTCAGGTTTATGAGGTGATTTACCTGAGCTTCTTCAAAATCTGGGACAGTAGGGGTTGATACAAAGGGTTGCACATCACAAGGCAGCCAGGGGTCAATCCAAATCTGAATTAAACTACCAAAGCCCACCCTCCATCTTATACCATCTTTAAGCACATCTCTACCCTTTAAAATGCTTTTCCAAGCATACGAACTAGATTAGGACTCAACTGCCTCCATAATGGAATAGTGAGGGAAGAACTTTAATTTGAAAACTCTACAAAATAGAGAAGTTTTGTATGCACTAGTCCCCTAGCTTGTTTCGCCAACAACGCATCATTAAACAAAGCAAGATCCTTGAAACCCATACTACCATCACACTTTAGTTTGCAGAGCTCCTCCCATATAACCTAATGGATTTTCCTATGGTCTCCCTTCTACCCCTGCCAAAATTTGCGGATTAAGCTTTCCACATCATTACATAAACCAAGAGGGAACTTGAAACAATTCATGGTATAAGAGGGTATCGCTTGCACTACTGCTTTAATTAAGACTTCTCTTCCTGCTTGAGAAAGAAGTTTTTCTTCCTAACCTTGAAGTTTTCTCCATACTCATTCTTTGATGAAATTGAAGCATGCTTTCTTGTTTCGCCCTACCAAAGATGGAAAGCCTAAATACTTCTCATATTCCCTGATCTTCGCAACCCCTAGTGTATTTTTGATTAATTGCATTTGATCTTTGCTTGTGGATTTGCTAAAGAAAACATTAGTTTTGGCTCTATTTATCCGCTGCCTCATGCCTCATTCATAGACCTTAAGCACATCCTAAACTTTTTGGCACTCCTCGGGTGTGGACTTGCAAAACAACAAGCTGTCATTTGCAAATAAACGATGAATTAAACAAGGACTTCTCCTACTAAGAGAGAAGTCGTGGATGTCTCCTCTCACTGCTGCTTGGGTGATTAATCCATGGAGGCCTTCAGTACATAGTAAGAAAAGGAAAGGTGATAGGGGATCACCTTGCCTAATACCCATGTGGGTTTAATGAAACCTGTGAGAACACCATTGAGCAAGATAGAATATGAAATTGTGGTAACACATAGCATCAAAAGACCAATCCAACATTCATTAAAGCCCATCTTCCTCATAATAGCCTCTAGAAAAGACCATTCAACTTTATTGTAAGCCTTACTCATGTCAAGATTTAGGGCCATAAAACCATCCTTGACAGATTTATGATGTTGCATGCAGTGAAGCGATTCAAAGGCGACTAGAATATTATCATATATGAGATGCTCTTTAGTGAAAGGGCTTTGATGCTTTGTGATAATATGTGGTAAAATTTTCTTTAGTCTATTGGCTAAAACCTTAGAGAAGATTTTGTACAAAACGTTACAAAGGCTAATGGGTCGAAACTCCAAAACCAACTCAAGGTTTTTGACTTTAGGAATTAAAGTAATGAATGTATGATTGAGGTGCTAGGGTAGGGAGGTTGAATTCAGAAAAGATAGTATAGAATGAGTAATATCCATATTGACTAAACCCCAGTAATGTTGATAGAAGAGTGGTGGCATGCCACCAGGTCCCGACAATTTCAACAAGGCCATTTGGTGTAGTTTTGCTTGTACTTCACATTCTAAGAATTCACTGGATAGCTGCAAATTCATGTCATCTGTCACCAAATTATGAATGGATTCTAAAGTCACATCTAGTTGGGAAGTATTAGAAGAGGAGAAAAGCCCACTATAGAAATCCACTAGGACATTTGCCATCTTCAAAGGTTTAGAGCACCATTGACTCGTGGGTTCTCTAATCCCCTCAATTATGTTCCTTTGGTGTCTTCGAGTGACTCTACAGTAGAAATATTTGGAATTCTTATCCACATGAGTTGTCCATAAAGCTCTGGAATGCTAAAACCACATTCTTGTCTCTTTATCAAGGAGGTCATTCACTTCACTTCTAAGCTCCCTAACCTAAAAATAAACTCCTGTTACTAAAGCTTCCAACTCTGCCTGTGCTAATAGTTTTTGTTGTTGTTGGAGTTCTTTTCACACACTTCCAAAAAAATTTTGACTCCATTGTTGTAACGCCTTGCCACACTTCTCAATTTTAGAAACAATACCACTTACTGGATCGAATCCATTATGCTTGGACCATTCGAATTGGACTGTATCAGTACATCCCTTCTCAGCTAGTCACATCTCCTCAAAACGGAATGGCTTAGAAGGAATTGTGGACTCCAAACCATCGGGCAAAATCAATAAAGGTGAGTGATCGAAGTACTATAATTTAAATGGTGCACTGTTGAGCCTGCAAAGCGTAGTAACCAATCCGAGTTTGCAAAGCTTCTATCCAATCTCTCCTAAATAGTGTGACCATCACTAAAAAATTGCTTGCAAGTGAAAGGGGGGCCAGTGAACCCGATGTCCATGAAGCCACACTCATCAATAGCATCTCTAAATAATTGCATTTGGGCATGACCACAATTGCTGCCTCCCTCCTTCTCCAAACTCCTCAAAACTTCATTAAAGTCTCCCAAACACAACCAAAGCAAATCATACCTATTGTTAAGTTGTCGGAGTAATTCCCAAGATTCACACTGATGACGTTGAGAATTGTCACCAATAAGTCACACCGTACTCACGAGTCAACGAACCTGCACAACAAGAACAAACGGAAGAAAAACCCTTAGAGAGCACCGGTGTGGTGCCGGCCAAAAGCTCTCCGAAGGTTAAGTCAGAATTCGTCCCTTGAGTTTTTTTTAGAGGCGTTAGAGAGGGTCAATTTTTCTTACCTTGATTTGCGTGAATATTACTCCTTTTTATAGTGGTAGAGAGTTGCTTTTCTTCTTAACCTCCAGATCTTTCCAATGTGGGACTTTGATACAATTTCCCTTATTGGATCTTAGGGCTTTTCTAGGCAAATAGAGATTTCGGATCATGGGCCCTTACCACCTCTGTGCGATGGGCCTTCAGAGCGCGTGGGCCCATCTTTACAAAGGCCAAACAGTGCCCATCCGTCAGGCCCATTAAGATAAGCCCATCAGACTAAATTTTACTATCTTCACACACCATTTAAGGGTGCTTGGCTCACCATAGAAACCAGTGAAACGCCATGCCTCGTCACTATCCTTATCAATGAGACAGTCAATATGATTCTTGGACAAGGTAACAATAAATTTCAACTTTATCAAATTCTTTCAGAACAAAACCAGATTACCACCTCTATGAATCCAAGGAACAAAGAACATGTTGTCAAAACAAAGATTACGCTTAATTTTTTTTAGCCTAACTTCATCCGCCAATGTTTTGGCAGTGACCACGACAGAGGGATCTTTTGCCTGGATTAAATCCCCAAGCTCTTTCTCTGTCACTAGGTTCCCAAGCCTGCAACAATTCCACACTAAAAGACTCATGGCTCTTGACGGGGCTGCTCAACATCCCCAACCACTAAAGTTGAAGAAACTTGGTCATCTTCTAAAACCTGTAAACATTTGCAAGGTAATATTGAGTGACTTTCTAAACCTGTGCTTCCCTTTCTCAATGTCCAGCCTATGGGCATATAAACTCATATATTATCTCTTTCGTTTCCTAACTATTTTCCTAAAAATCCCCCACATGAATGGAAATTGATAAAACAACAATGCAAATGATGATGCAAACACAAAGAGAGTAGAAGAAAAGTTACTATATCAAGAGAGGTAGCTTTTGACTTTGAACCTTTCTTTGTGAAAGACTATCGAATGTATTGGCTAACCAGTGAACATGAGGCCTTGAACTGTTCAGCCATTTGTGTATACCAAGAAAATAAAATTTACCCAATTTCTTTTAGAACACAGTTCATTCTTATGGTTGTGTTCATTTCAGCCCTGAATATATCCTAGTATTTTCAAGAAGTACTTTAAAGAATTTAGCTTGAAAACTCTCATGGAAGTGGCCCACTTCACACTCATATTGATGACTCTTATTAAAAGTATCCTGTTGTACCCCACTTGGATTTACAAGTAATAAGAATCATTGAAAGGAAAGCTTACCCTAAACATCACTTGTAGGGATCACTATTTCTTCATACAAATGGGTGGGAGATGATATCTCCATAGTGATAAAACTAGTCACCACGATTCGGTTGTCCCTTTAAACCTAGATCTTAGGATCTCCAGTCAGCTAGGTTGGTTTGCCATCTCAAAGACTTTTATGCCATAGTCTTTAATCCCATTCCCCCTCGATGAACGTGCAGTTTACTTACTCCCCACTCAAACAACTGATTACGGATCTGTTTTATAATTTGGAACTACTTCCATTTGAAAGTAACTATCTCATGGTATTATGTCTCTGGTAAATATGTTGAGACCTACCATAACTCTGTGCACTACCAAAACATTAATTGGTTATTAAACATTTAGAAATAGGTGGCAGATTTCACATGTCATTGCTTTATAGCTTGAACAAAGCCCCCTTTTAACAAGCCTACACATGAGTCTTGGTCCTACCACTTTCTTTTTAAGAACACCCCAAACGTTTAAAGAATTTATAATATGAATATTTGACCTTTCCATAATTCATTGTGTCTTACTAATTTTCTGTTGAGGCAACTTGTTGAGAATATAATTTGACGATAAGAACTCTTGCCTCCACATTGTAATTTGTTATACTTTTGTAATGTAAAAGTATATATAATAGTTCAGGAGATTTATTTGTGCTTAATATTATATAATATAGAATCAATTTTTTACGGATTATCTTTATCTGTGCATATGGTTCTTTTGCAACTTTTCTTAATTTTGCTTGCAATTAGAAAATCTTATGTTGGCATATTACCGATGAAAGAGAAAAACTATTTCCTTGGCTTAGATGCTTAAGTTGACATGCTAGATTTGTCAAATCTTTTTATATGCCTAAGAGTAGGTTGTGTGCGCTATATAGTCCATTACTCATATAACCCTTTCCCACATACATCCCATTCTTTGTGAGTACAAACTTGTCAGAATCAAATACTAATTTGAAACCATTCTTACTCAACAGTGAGCAAGAAACAAGGTTCTTACGAATATCTAGCACATGCAGCACATCATTCAAAAGTAAGTTCCTTATCTAAAGTCATATTCAATACTATCTTTCCTTTTCTGACAGCCTTAAAAGTTGAGGAATTACCCATGAAAATTTCTTCTCCATTATCCACAGGATAATATGAAGAGAACATATTCTGGTCTATACATACATGGCGAGTAGACCTAGTGTCCATTCACCATTTCTTGGTGTCTCCTCCTACCAAGTTCACTTCATAAATCACTACTGAAAGGTCTATATCGTTAACATCTTTAGAAAGATTCTCCGCCTAAGTAATGTTGGCTTGAGAGCCTTTCTTGGTCCCTTGATTTTTACACATATGGTAGTTCATAGCACGATGCCCAAGTTTGCCCCACACATAGCATTTTCCATTGAACCTCGTGAAGTCACCCCCTCTAGTGCCTTGGTTCAAACTTTCTCCATAATACTCCCTTTTCCTCTAGTGCCTACGACTTTCTCAGAAAAGGATTGTTTTCCTCAATTCTCAATCTTACAATCAAGTCTCCAAGCAACATCTCCTTACACTTATGCTTCAAGTTATTTTTGAATTCTTTCCAAGATGAAAGAAATTTCTCAATGATAGTAGCCACTTGAAAAGATTCACTTATAGACATACCTTCAGCATGAATTTCATGCATGATCAACTGTATCTCTTGCACTTGACTAATCAAAGACTTGGAATCCACCATCAACTGTATCTCATGCACTTGTACTTCTTGTCCAAGGAATCCCACAACTCTTTTGCAGTCTTGATCGAACTATACACAATGTGTTGTCCAATCCATTACGGATATAGTTTTTGCACCAAAAATCAGCATGTTTCCATGCTTCCATCATAGCAACAACTTGCCTATCCATCTCATTCTCTTTGAGATCAAGAGCATTCTCATATAAGAACTTAGCCAAATATAATGTAGTGAGATAGAAGAGCATCTTTTGTTGTCATCTCTTAAACTCAGTTCCACTGAATTTTTCCAGCTTTTCTCCACATGGTCCTTTGATTGTTTATTCATTAATTGGAAGGGAGGCAGAGGAATTGATCTAGGTTGTTTGGTTTAGTTTAAGTTTGGTTGATGTTGATTTGGGTTGTATCATGTGTGTGAAAGGGTTGATGAGAGAGAGAGAGAGAGAGAGAGAGAGAGAGAGAGAGAGAGAGAGAGAGAGATTGGGTTGAAACTTGAAAGGAACAGAAAGAGAGGAAGAAAAAAAAGCAAAAGGAAGAGAGTTGATTTATGTTGAGAGGAACATATGTGAAAAAAAAAAAGTGGTATTGAGAAAAAAATAACAATAAATTATGAAAAAAATAATATTAAATAAAGTAGAGTATTGATTCTCACGTAAATATATTTACAAATGACCATGGTTAAAATATTTCAAACATTTGGTGAGTTTGGTTCAGTTTTTTAAAACTGGGCTTTTTGAAAATGTGGAGTTTTCAAAAAGTGCAGTATGAAAAAGTGCTTTTTGAAAAAGCTGAGCATTTGGTAAAAACTGTTAAAAAGTACATTTCAAAAAAGCTGAGTATTTGGTTAGCACTTATAAAAGTGGCAGTTTGAGAGATAAATTACCAAAAAGGATAGTGTATATATAAGGGAATTTATTTCATACTTAAATCAACTACTTCACATACTTACTAAAAAAACTAATTAATAATAATAATTATTATAATAATATATTATTGGTATTTTTTTAATAATGTTTGTGTTTAGTTCTTTTTAGTGTCATAATTCTTTGTTATTACCATTAATGACTTCTTATAAATATTAATTAAATCTAAATAATTTTCATCATCATGAAGCAAAAAATGAAAATGTAAAAAAATGATAAAATACATACCAATAATCCAAGTTTAATTCTTATTTGTTAGGTTCTGAAAACTTAGGAATTTATGTATTTAGAACTCTAATGTGTATTGTTGGCAAACCATGATCAAAACAAGATGTTTAGTCGTGTTTAGACTTGCTCAAAATTGTATCATTTATGTAAAGTTGGATTTAAGTTGATGCAGAATTAAAAGTGCAATTCGGCCTGGTTCGATCAATCGAAATTCGGGCAGAATGCATTTTTCTGCAGAATTCCAACTCAGCCCTAGTTCATTTAAAACGTTTAGGGTTTTTTGTTTTTGCCAAAGGTATATAAGGCAAACCCCAGCCACATTTTAGTATTGCTCATATTGCTGTTTGTGTAAATCTCTTGTGAGATCTGTGAAGAGCTTTCCTTTACACAAGCTTAGGATTATCAAGAAGGAGATTCGTTCAAGAACTTGATATTCAATTGCTGCCATAAGAAGTTAAAAAAACACAAGCGGGTGTGCTTGTACTTGCTGGAGAATCCAAGAAAGAAGGAGTCCGTGGTCTCAAAGTTTACACGTGGTCGTGTCAGTAAGTTTCTACTGGTGGGTAGCAATAGGATGTTAGTGGTTTAAGTCCTATTGTAAAACTTCGATTCTTTCATAGTAGATTCAGGTTTACCTTGAGGATAGCTAGGTTAAATTCTCCCCAGGTTTTTACCGGTTTGGTTTCCTGGGTGACCATATCATTGTGTTATTTTATCTTTCCATTGCTATGCATGATATGATTGTTTGATTGTGATAACTTAGATTTGGAATTTGGACTAAGTAATAACTTGGCCAATTACCTAGGTTAATCCAATTGTGTTTTTAAGGGGTCTAAAAACTATCATTATCAATATTAATTAAATCTAAATAATTTTCATCATCATGAAGCACAAAATAAAAATGTAAAAAGATGATAAAATACATACCAATAATCCAAGTTTAAATTGTACTACATAAAAATGTAAAAAGATAATAAAATACATACCAATAATCCAAGTTTAAATTGTACTACATAAAAATGTAAAAAATTGTACTACATGAATTCTGCTCCAGTTGCTGCAATATCCCTAAACATTCTATCAAGTTGTTGTAAATTTTGTAGACCTTTATGTCGAAATTTTGAAGCTTTTGGTACTTCCTACAAAATGTAATTGTCATTTCACTCATATTACAATAATATACATAACTATTTCAAACTAACTACATATTAATAAAATACTCAACTCACCTTCAACTTCATGTCCCACCAATCATCACTAGCATCAATTGTTACCTTCACTGCATCTGAACCTAAATTTGTGTCAAGACCCTTCAATTTTTTCTACACTCTCTAATCTGCTTTTAATACATCCCACCTACATTTTAATTGTTCCTTATCATAGCTTAGACCGGTCTCATCATAGAATTTGATTACCAAATTGCTCCAACCTTTGGCACTTAAGGTAGCAAAGAATCCTTTATTCCCAACTTCAATCTCTTCCACACAAAGGTTACAAAAAGTAGTTGTGCAACTTGGATTTCCCCATAATGCTCTTGTTTTGTTTGCCTCGGAGTTGGAAGTGGTGTTTTTACCAATCTATAGAGTTAAGCAACCATAAGACACAATAAATGGATCAACTTTGACACACCAACTGAAAATTATTGCTGAGAATCTTTTTAGAAATAAGCTCCTATACCTAGCAACCTTTAGGATCAGATTCCCAAAGACCAACTTTGAAAAGAACAAATCTAGAAAAGCACCCCTGCAGAACTTAATCCCCTAGAAGACAAAATTATAAAAAGAAGCACAAAAATTTCAGCTACCAAATTCAAAAAGACCAAAATGTATGTGTGTTGAAGTAAAATTCCCAGACTTAGGAAACTTAAATCTCAAACTGCTAATCAAAAATCAGAACCAATCCCAATTTATATTTGGTGATTCTATTTTTTGGTAACTATATCTAGTAGGGGTGTGCTTGGGTCGGGTTGGGTTGGGTTGAGGGGATTTTTTGACCCAACCCACCATGGTGGGCCAAAAAAAATTCAACCCAACCCAACCCACATGGGTCAGGTTGGGTCAGGTTGAATCCATGGGTTTGACAAATTTTTTTATTTATTATTATTAAATTGAGTAGAAAAAAATATAAATATTAATATATTAAAAAAACCTAAAGATTAGTATCAATGTAATTCCTTAAAGGCAAACAACACTAATGACTAAACAACAATAGTAATTTATTAGAATTTGTGTGAACTAATTGGCTTTTATATAGGATTGGAAGAACTAGTTATTTAAAAAAAAATTATTAATTATATAATATTTTATATATATATATATATATATTAAATTAGTATTAGTAGGAAGAACCGAGAAAATGCTACTTTACAGTTGGTTTTTTTCTTTTTCTTTTTTAATTATTAAATATATAATATATATTTATATATATATATATATATATATATATATATAAGTGCCCTACAACTGATTTTTTTTTTAAAATTATTAAATATATAGTATATTTTAAATATATATTAAATATGGGTGGGTCGGGTCGGGTTTGGCATGTTTGTAATTTTATAACCCAAACCCAACCCGACCCACTATAAAAAAAATTTTGTAACCCAACCCAACCCACCAAACCTTAAAAACCGACCCAACCTGGTGGGTCGGGTTTGGCGGGTCGGTGGATTTTTTGCACACCCCTAATATCTGGTGATAAACAGGACTAGGATAGAGCAATCTGTTTTGCACTCATTGTGGTCTTGCTGTGGGTCAAAAGCTATAGACAAAACTACTATCCAAGTTTTGACTTTTAGCTAAAAGCATGCCAACAACAGACTCTAAACGTGTTATGGGTTTCCCTCATCTAAGCCTAGTGTACAAAACTCAACTACTTCATCAATAACTATTTTTTCTTTAAAAAAAAAAAACAAAATAGAAAGACAAAAACTAAACCAACCCACTTGAAGCTAATTCAAAATAAACTTGGAAACTTCAACAACTTTGCTTTTCATCAACTGGTAAAAACTTATAAGGTAATAAATAATATATGTGTCAATTGCTATATTAATCAAATACTAAAAAAGAATTAGGAGTACTAGCCAAGTCTTTCTAGAAGGTCAATGAAAAAGCTAGAAGAAAGCAAAGAATAATAAAATGAAATACCCAGATAGAAAGTGCAATCTTGCATGAACAAGAACAACTCAGAAAAATACTACATAGCTAGCATTCTGGGACTGATTTTTTGTGGTAACTAACATGCACAAACAAATCAAATAAATAAATCAACGCGCACGGGTTTTTTCCAAAATGCACCTCTGAGCTCCTTTATGGCATTGCGCGTTCTCTTCACAAACCCAAAACGCAATTTTTTCCAGAAAGTTGCGTTTTATACCTAACCAAATGGGCTTTTTGTATCTGGTTTTTTTTCAAAACAGGCTTTTTGGGTTGGGAAAGCTGAAACAAACAAGCACATTGTCAGAATCATAAAGTGCATTGGACACAAGCTATGTCCAATGCTTAATATATATTACTATCAACCAGCTTATTTATAAACAAATTATGCTTTATTAGCACACCCAAAAAAAATATATATATATATATATATATATATATATGCACTTTAGATGTTGATTATTAAAACGCGTCTTTTTTTTCTTCAAATAATGCAATTTCTTTTCCTTCTATTTAATGAATATCTTTTCTTGAGGGTCCCACTCTAACTCACTCACAGTTCCAAAATAGCTAGGTATGATTGGCAATTGTTTTTTTTTTTTTTTCCTAAATTTTTTTTTTTTTGAAAATCATTTTTTATTTCCTTGTTCAAAAAACTTGTTTGGTAACTCAAAATAAACATAAAACGAAAACAATTTCCAAATATCAATTTTTAAAAGAAATAGAGAACAGGTAAAGAGGTATCTTCAGTTTAGAAAACATGGAAATGGTACACTTATAGTCTGTTTGGATTGAGAGGGAGTAAAATAAAGTAGAGTAAATTTAGCCCAAAATTAGCTTATTTTTAACTAATTCTATTCTACTTCCCCTCTTTTCCTTCCTCCATCCAAACGGGCTCTTAAATGAGGTCCACGGTTTGAGTCCCAGCTAAAAAAAAATAATTAAAAAAAAAATACCACGTGAACGAATTCTAAAATATGCCGTCAAACCCAAACAAACCAATATCTCTCCCTGACTCCTTTGCCACTCCCTTTCATCATTCCATTCGTCTTTACAACCTGTGCTATGGGGTATTATATCTTTACACTACAAGAAAATGTATTTTTAGTGACGAAAAAATTTGTCACTAAAAGTCCTGTTTTTCGTCACTAAGAACCTTTAGTGACGAAATTGGACTTTTAGTGACGAAATTCGTTTCGTCGCTGTAGCCCCGTCGCTAAAAGTCCTGGCGACGAAAACATTTCGTCGCTAAATGTTTTCCTCGCTAAAAACAATATTTAGTGACGAAAATATTGTCACTAAAACCATTTCAGTTTATTAAATCATATTTAGTGACGAAAATATTCGTCACTAAAACTTTTTTTTGGGTACATATAGTGACGAAAATATTCGTCACTAAAACTATTTTTAGGAAAATTCATACACATATAGCGACGAAAATTTTCGTCACTAAAACCATTTCTTACAAAATTTTCCTACATTTAGTGACGAAATATTTCGTCACTAAAAAAAATTTTGTTGCTATATTTGTGACGAAAAATTCGTCACTAAAACTAATTTTTGTTTTTATTATTTTCATGGAATTGATATTAACCTGTAACCTGTCATTACATTATTAAAACCTCACATTTGATTTACACATTTATTCCAACAATACATTTATAAAAAATTGATCCATACATTCCACAAGTTAAAATTAAAATAAGTATCCAATTTAAACTTCTTCCATACAATAATTGTTTGCAACAAATACAATAATTGTTTGCAACACATACAATAACTTAAGATGTTTTATAACAATACAAAAAATGTTGCATAATATAATTAAAACCAACGGAAGATGTCCTCATATATCTTCAAATAATGCCTAAAGGAAATCCCCTAAAGCCACCAATAAGATATCTGCACAAATATAAATCTTTAGTCAAATATAATTCTACTAAAGATTGAATAACCTATCACGTGACAAATATTAGCTTCAAATGATACATAAAAAATGAAGTGTTTTAACTTAAAGATAAAGTACTAACCAATAAGAAAACCAATAATCCACAAGAAAACCAAATACAAACATCACAACTATAATGCTTACAAGTATTAAATTCTACTATTCATTACATCTAATCAACAATACCCAATCATAATTCAAAAGAATGTAAAACACTCTCAATATGTATTTAAACCACCTTATAACACCATGCAAGCCACCCGCTTGCTCCAACACAACATACCACCACAAATCCAATTTCCAACATCACAAATATAGAATTTTACAAGTATTTAAATCAAATAAAATAATATTCATCGCATCTAATCAACAATACTCATTCAAACCAACAATCCACAAGAAAACTAAATACAAACATCACAACTATAATGCTTACAAGTATTGAAATCTACTATTCATCACATCTAATCAACAATACCCAATCATAATTCAAAAGAATGTAAAACACTCCCAATATGTATTTAAACCACCTTATAACACCATGCAAGCCACCCGCTTGCTCCAACACAACATACCACCACAAATCCAATTTCCAACATTACAAATATAAAATTTTATAGGTATTTAAATCAAATAAAATACTATTCATCACATCTAATCAACAATACTCATTCAAACCAATAATCCACAAGAAAACCAAATACAAACATCACAACTATAATGCTTACAAGTATTAAATTCTACTATTCATTACATCTAATCAACAATACCCAATCATAATTCAAAAGAATGTAAAACACTCCCAATATGTATTTAAACCACCTTATAACACCATGCAAGCCACCCGCTTGCTCCAACACAACATACTGCCACAAATCCAATTTCCAACATCACAAATATAAAATTTTATAAGTTTTTAACTAGAATTTACTTACTTTGCTCAAGCTAAGCTTACAACTTTCAGAAAAAGAAATCCAAAGTTATTGCAAATAATGTGTATTTAGCCTGCAAAAGAAAACTTAAATTTATAAGTCCTTCAATCTTGAAAATGATACAACTACTAGAAACAATAAGAAAGAAAAAATTATACCTGTGAAAAGAACCTAACAAATCACAAGCATCCACATAATAAAAAAGAACCTAACCAAAGAGGCACACACATGCAAATCTACTGCCTAGCCCTCTATTTGGTTGAGATGAAAGCCTTTTACAAAATAATATACCAAACAATTGTCCATTGTTCATTTAGTTTCCTAAATTACAAGACATACAGCTCAACTACAACATATCATAGCAAATAGAGGGCTATGTAAAATTTCGAAATTTACATTTTCCAAGTACTAATAGCAATAAATAGAAAATAGTGCCAGAAACTTCTCACAATTAAAGGGTAACTTTTACCTATCAACAAGCCTTGACTTTTCTCTGTACAAAATGAGGATTCCCCAAACATCCTAACATCTTGAACCAAAAAAGGAACCCCAAGTTTGCTGCAAAACATGGAATTTTGATGAAAAGCAATGCTCAGAAACCAAAAAAACTAGTTAAGGGATGAAATATAATATAATCTATATGCTCCTCTTTCTCCTCTTAAAAGTCTTATAAAATAGGAAGACTATTTAGGTATGAAACTTACATAGGTGATACAAACAGCCCAAAAGCAAAGATGTTCCCTGCAACAAATAAATGTGTATATTAACATATCATAATTCTAAGATATTAACCATTATATTCCAATTTCTTTATGATTAGAGCAACAATAGAATTAATCTCATAAAATCCAATCTTTCATAACTATCTTGAATGTTGTAGTTAAGAGCCAATTAAAATTTTGACGGTTACCTACCCCTCCACACACACAAATCACTGATGGTTCCAAATTTGTTAGAATAAAAGCATATCTGTTTCCTTTTCTAAAATGCACTGCTTCTCTTATTCCCATATTCATTTGTAAATATACTTAAATTTCCAGCCTAATTCCTGGGAATAATATTGACATTAAACAAGCCCCAGAGCCCAAATTTCCTAAAGGAGTGTCTAAACATGACTCCCCTCAGCACTTGCCAAAAGTGCACATGAAAGCAACCCCAGTGCAGCATGTATTTGAAGTGAAACTATAGTAAAACTTGTATATCAAATGAAACGTTCCTTATGTACCAATGCTCAGAAACCAAAAAAGAAAAGCAATAAATAAATATAATTTCAGGAGTCTCTTACTTGAAGTAGTTAAAAAAAAAATAAAAATTGAATCAGTGAAGGGAAGGCGAAGGGTCACCGGTTGGAAGTGGAAGCCGAAGGGTCGCTGGGAGCTGAATCAGCAAAAGGAAGGCGAAGCGTCGGTGTGGCTGGGAGCTGAAACGTCGCTGGGGTTTGATCGGCGACGACGATCAAGCAAAAGCGACGACGGCAAAAGTGACGACGGCAAAAGTGACTCAAGCAAGCAGCAAAATCAACGACGGCAAGCAGCAAAAGCGACGACGGCAAGCAAAAGCGGCGACGGCGAGCAAAAGTGACGATGGCAAGCAAAAGCGACGACGAGCAAGCAAATAAGACGGCGAACCGATTCGGCGGCGACGGCAAGCATAAGCGACGGTGAACAAAAGCAAAAGCGACGGCGAGCAAAAGCAAAGGCGACGGCGAGCAAAAGCAAAGGCAACGATTCGGCGGCGACGACGAGCCTAATCGACGGCCGAATCGGTGATATGCGGATGGGCTATGAGGGAAAGAGAGAGTGAGGGAAAGAGAGAACAAAATCAGAAAAAGGGAAAAGTGAAACAAAAAATAAAAAAGGGCTGAAGATTATATGTATAAAACTTTTAGTGACGAACTCAATTCGTCGCTATTGGATACCTTTAGCGACGAACTGGGATTCGTCACTGATAACAAACCTATACTTATCAGTTTATTTTTAGCGACGACTTAATTTCGTCGCTATATGTTATGTTCAACGACGAAATTATTTTCGTCGCTAATAGTGTTCTCACTAACACCTTTAGCGACGAAAATTTTCGTCGCAAAAAACTGAAACTTCTAGCGACGAAAATATTTGTCGCTGTAGCTGAATTTGTTTTGGTACCAAAAATTTTTCACTTGGCGCCTGAGTGATATTATGTAAAACGTTTAGTGACGAACTCGGATTCGTCGCTATATGTTATTTTTAGCGACGAACATTTTCGTTGCAAAAAATTAAACTTTTAGCGACGAAACGGTTCGTCGCTGTAGCTGAATTTAGTTTGGCACCAAAAATTTTTCACTTGGCGCCTGAGTGATATTAGTATAAAACTTTTAGTGAGGAACTCAAATTCGTCGCTGTTGGATACCTTTAGCGACAAACTGGGATTCGTCGCTGATAATATATTGATATATATGTTTTTATTTTTAGCGACGACTTATATTCGTCACTAAATGTTATATACAGCGACGAAATATTTTTCGTCACTAATAGTGTTCTCACTAACACATTTAGCGACGAAATATTTCGTCGCAAAAAACTTAATCCTATAGCAACGAAAATTTTCGTCACTGTAGCTGAATTTAGCTTGGCGCCATCATTTTTTGCTTGGCGCCTGAGTTCAACACAACATTTAGCGACGAAATCTAATTTTCGTCGCTAAATATTACTAATTTTTTTATAAATAGCGACGAAATTTAAATTTCGTCGCTATATAGTACTTTTTTGCAAGGAAAAAATTTTCCTCACTAAAATTCGTCACTGAAACTACATTTTGTTGTAGTGTTAGTTGGAGTTGGCATTATGATAGCATATTATAATGGTAATTGATGGGTTAGATTTTTTTAAGAAGAGATAATGAGTCGGACTTTTTTAGCTGTCATTATTCGGATTTTGCGGGAAGGCTGGTTGCTGCTATGAGCCAGAAAATTCCTCTTCCAAATTCGGTGAAGATAGTCGAAGGCTTAGCATGTAGAAGAAAGGTCTTGTTTGCAAAATAAATGGGAATTGGAGATGCATTTTTTGAACGGAATTCTGAGGTGATGATGATGATGGGGCTGTTAACAAGTGCGAACAGTTTCTTTCTTTCTTTGATCATGTTGGACAGGATCACAGGAAATAGCACAACACATGCCACAGCTCGGTATGCGGAAGACTAGGAGGATACTGCAATTTGGTCTAATTTAGTACCACCTATAATGCAACATTTCTTGTATGCAGAATTACAGATATTGGTCTAACTTAGTTAATAGGCCCATAAAATGCTTGCTCTTTTTTTGAATTAACCAAACATGTTTTCAACTTTGAAAACACAATAAATCTGTTTTTTTGTTTTTTTTCTTAAAAACAAGTTTTTGAAAACAAAAGGCAAAAATAGTTCCCAAATATAGCCTTAGTTTTCAGTTTTCACTGCTCACGTCCATCAATATTTAAACAGGAAGTGTATGAGATATCCATTGTCCAAAATTCAAATGCATTCACAACGTGTGCATCTAATTCATATGAATATCCATCACACTTGTGGGCATCCTTTTGTGTAAATAGGATGGCCCACTTTTCCTGTTTCTTTTTAATTTCCAAAAAAAAAAAAAAAAAAAAAAACCATAAAATAAATCGATTACTGTTTATTGTTTACCAAGTAAAAGTCACACGTCTAAAGAATATAACTCAATCACAAATAGAGAAATATATAGATTTTTAACAAAATGTGGAGCAAAGAGTGCAAATTGTGGAAAAAATTAATCTTATTTTCAATATTTTCTTTTAATCTTAAAATATTACTTTTACTTTTCAATGTTCTCCTTTTTATTTTCAATAATAAAAAGAATATTGTTTAATCTTGCGCGGAGTTGAAATTTTAGACCAGATTTATAATGCTATGAACTGACTCAAAAAAGGAGGACAAACAAGAACATCCCATCAAAAAAGAAAGAACGGTGCAGGAAAATCGAAACATAATATATATATATATATATATATATATATATATATATAAGTATTATATAAGGCTACAGACACACTGAATGGTTCCATCATCAAGTAGCCAAAACTTGGGAACTTATTAAAATCACAGATGTATGAGTCAACTTTTCTTTATCTGACACGTTTTTGATATGTGTGTAGGATTCTGGAGTCTGTCAAGCGTTGCGGGCTTGTCTAATTTGGGTTTTGAGGGTGGTGCTACATCAGGACCTACACCACGGAGCAATTCATCGGTTGATGGAGAGCTACATGAACCCGAATTCTCCTTCTTTTCCATCTCCTCGTCCTTCGGTTTTGGCCCCCTGTTTTCTTTCGTTGATAGGAATGAATATATAATGGGATCGATAGAGGTATTTATAGGGCTTTTGGTTTTATTCTGTAACAGTTTAACAATCCTCTAATATATCTCTTAATGACATGTTATGCAGCAAAATCTTTCATTTCTTTCCCAAAAAAAAAATAATAACAAGAATAAATGAAGTAACTTAGGCCATGTTTGGTTTACAAAGTTTTCATCACTCATTTCTCAATTCTCATCATCCATCACTCACTTTTCCTAGGACCCACATCATTTTTGCTTATTTGGCTTTGTTTTGCTTTTTTACTTTCCATCACTCATAACTCAAAAAATTAAGTTAGAGTGAGTAAAAATGAAAACAGTTTTTAGGAGTTTCTGGATCATGAGTTATAACATTTGTTGGCAATATTGTAATTCTTTAGAGCCAAGTGGGTCCTACCCGTAAGTCTAGTCACATCAAATGATGAGAAGTAACGATCACCAATAGTCATTTAGTACTGTTCACTTTCTACTTTAATGTTTTTCCTGATAGGCCAAAAACAAATTGACCCCTTGTGATAAATTAACCAATTAATTTAGTTAAGTGAATTAACATGCAAATACGTGGTAGCATAAACAAATTACCAATTAAACTAAATATACAGCAGAAAATAAATTGACATAATGATTTGTCTATGAATGGGGAAAACCTACATAACAAAAACCCTACCGGGTGATTTTTAAGTCACCACTCTCGAAATTCCACTATTATCACAACAAACGATTACAAGTAAAGGAATCCCAGTACCTTATACCAACCTACAGTTGAACTCTTATCCCAATACCCAATTGGACTTGTTCTATAGTGACAATTTCTCCTTTTGATGCACGGCTCCTAAGTACATGACTAACCAATTACGCGGATCCTAGTACGCGACTTCAATCACCAACTACAGAAGGCTGTTGGCTGCAAAGTTCCTTCAGTTCATCCACATGATGAAGATCAAGAAGATGCTTGGTCACAAAACTCTACGGTGCACAAACACAGCAACTTTTTCATAAGAGATGAACTAGGGTAAAACTTTCTCTCCAGTGACAATTTGCTTTGAACAGACTTTTCGTAAAACTTGTGCAACTTGTGAACTCTTTAACGGTCTTTAAAACAATCCTTTTATATATCTAGGGCTAGGAGAAAAGAAGTCCCAAAGACACATTCACGAATTCCAAGAAAATAGATCAGACTTTCTGATTCTTTCTTAAACCTCAACAGATAAGAGGTGTTGAGCAGGTGTCGAGCTTTAATGAACTTGCACTTCTCAGCTTGTTTCTTGGATAAACTTGATGACTTCAACACTTGATCTTGAAACACAGTTTCTTGAAGTATTAAAAACACCTAGATCTACCCAATTACAAGTAAAGTGCGTTTTGTCAAAAGATTAGTCAATTACATAAAATAGTAACATATGTTCCTAACAAGTGAACCACATATGTCCTATCATTTCCCTTATTTCTCTCATTCACTCCCATTTCTCTCTTCACTTTCACTCTAGAGCTCTGTTCTTGTTTCCGAAAGGTGAGAAAAATATTCTCATATTTGCTCTGTTCTTGACGAAGCTGGGTTCAGTTTTATTTTTTTATTTTTTACAAAGCTGGTTCTGGTTCTGCTTAACATAAGGGAATTTCTACTAACAAAAAGATTGCTATTTGCAGCAAAACTTTTCCAATGACTACAAAAAGCCGTCGGTAAAACTAGCCTTTTCGACGGCAAGTCTCTTTCGTCAACAATTGCTCATCAAATATTAAAATATTTGTGACGGCAAAATGAGTTCGTCGAAAATACCTATTATTTTTGTTGAAAATATGATTTATTTTGGAGGGAAATATTCCCGCCTTACTTTTTATGATGGCATAAAAATGTTCATCGCTAATAAAGTATTATTTACGATGATTGAATAAAAACCGTTAGAATTACTAACACTTGTGACGGCTTTTGTGCATCGAAAATACAAAAAATATTTTTTTATCGTGTTATTATTTGCGACAATCATTCTTCCATCATAAATATGAGATAGGGTATTATTTACAACAACTGAAGAAAAACCGTCGGAACTATTAACTCTTGTGACGGCTTTTGTGTGCCAAAAATGAAAAATATATATTTTTTATGGTGTTATTATTTGTGACAAACATTCTTCCATCGTAAATATGAAAGAGTATTGGATATTTTAAAAATTGCAAAAAAACATCTTTCAAGACCATCCAAGTATTTAAAGGCCATTTTGGTCATTTCAAAAGAAAAAAGTATTTTGATCATTTTGAAGCATTTAGGGACACTTTCGTCACTTTAGAAGCTTAAGGATGTTTTGGTCATTTCCTTGCTTTATGGTGTATTTTAGCCATTTTGGGTGGTCGGATTGTGTCAACGGAGTTAAACAAAGTTTCCTAGTGGGTGGATGCAATAACATATGTCCATCATGCAACCAGATGAAGAACCAAAATCTAACCGTTGGATTGGTAGAATGTGATGAAATATTTGTATCTGTAAATTACAGTAAAAATCAAATGGTCAGATTGTGAGAACAGAGCAGTTAAATCTTGCGAAACTTCGTTAAAGTCTATTAAATTTGTCAAATTCTTCAAAGTTGGTTCCAGGACCACTGGATTTTATCAAATTAGGTTGATCAGAGAGGTTTTAAGTGGGTTTTGGGTATTGGTCAATATTTTACGGTTTTTTTTATTTTCATGCTTTTATTAGTTTCTAGTTTTAAAATGGCAAAGTCAAAGGTCATATGTAAATCCATTAGGGTCATTTTCTAGTTTTTTGGTTGTATTTTGTAAGTAATTTTCTCGATTCTTAGTAATATTTATATAGCGTATAACTCTCTTGGAAGAGTATTGGATATTTTTAGTGATTGAAGTTTCATGATAGGTAGATGCAACGACATGCATCCATCTTGTGCCAGAGTTAGATTTAAAATTTGACCATTGGATTAAAATTGTGGGATAAAATATTGGTTTTGATTAATTTTGAACTCAATCAAACGGTTGGATTAGTAGAACGTGACCAATCAAAATTTCTTGGTGTGTTGATACAACAACACATGTCCATAATTCTTTAGACTCAAATCCAAAATCCGACTGTTGTATTTGAAGAATGTGATGAGATATTGGTGTTGGTGAAGTATGACAACAACTAGATGGTCAGATTGTGAGAAATGAGTAGTCAAAGTTTGCAGAACTTAGTCAATATTTGGTCAAACATGGTCAACTATTGAAGTTGGGTCTATGACCACTCGATAGGATCAAATTAGGTTGAATAGGGAGGTTTTGAGTGGGTTTTGGGTATTGGTTTGTATTTTAGGGTTTTCTCCACTTTTATGCTTTTCTATAAAATTTTATTTGCTAAAGTTTAACAATGAATAGTACATACAATACTGAAAATTTTAGAATAATAATGCAAAGTTTATTAAGAACCAAAATACTTGCAACGACAATTCTCTCCGCAACTCGTTGAAAATCTTTAAAAAAAAGGCATACTGAATATTTTAAAATACTCTTTAATTAAAAATTGAAATCAATGAATTTTAATTATGAAATAAGATAATTTTGGAAATTTGCAAGTAGTTAAATACACAATATTTTTAATATTAATTTAACAAAATTTGGTTAATGGGATGTCAAATGGAAAATGTTTTTTCCCTTCAAATGGGGGTGGTTTTGCCAAATAAAATAAACGAAGTTTTTTTCTTTTAATATATATAAATATTGAGGTTATATTTCTGTAAAAGAAATCCACCTACACAATATTGAGGTTATATTTTCCTGACTTTTTTAAAAGAACACTTGCTATACAAAAATTTCAAGTGAGATTTCAATGTTTTTTTTTTTTTTTTTTTTTTGAGAAAATAGTGTTTCTATCTTTTATTAATGATAACAATTAAAAAAGTGATATTTCAAAGTGACCCAAAAAAAAAAAAAAAAGGACGTTGTCATAAACAAAATACATAATTTTATAAGAGAAAAAGAAAAAAAGAAGAAGAAGTCACGTTGCTGTAAAGTCATTGTTTGAAAAAGTAAAACACAGACGCAATATCATTTTAACACTAAAAAAAATAAAAAAAATAAAAAGTCAAAACCCTACCTCCTAGACCTAGTTCCCTCCCTCTCCCTCTCACTAAAAACAAATGCCCCCCTTTTTCTTTTTTTGATCCCAGGCCTCCCTTTCCCTCTCACTAAAATACTAACACTCTATTTTACTAAAGAAAAGAAACAAGAAGAAAAAAAGCTCTCACTTCCATACTCTATAGCCCACATATTTTTCAATATCCCTCCACCATTCACTCTTTCTTTCTCTTTTTGCCAATCACAATCAAACACAAAAGGTTAGTTTTCTTAAATCCTTATATTTTGATTTATTTTGTTAATGTAGTGGATTAGTAAATGGATTTGTTGGTTTATTTCCTTCATCTAAATTTTGGGATTGGCTTAGATATATCTCTTTCATAATATATAATCTCATATTGTAACCAAAGTTCTTGACAATTTGGTACTAGTAAATAGTGTAATGTTTAAGTGTATTGGTAGCCCCAGCCAATCTATTGATTAGTCTTAATTATATGCAAGCACCAACTACACTTTTTTTTTTTTTAGTATAATCAACATTATTTTTTTTTTCTATTTTATTGAGGTTTTTGAAATAAGTGACAAATTTGCTCATTATAGTTTTCAATTAATTTCTATTCTTGGTGCATATATAATTTTATGTGACTTGTTGTGGTGATGGATATATTGTTAAGAGTGATGGGGATGTACTATTAATGTGGTTATTGGTGGCAGATGTATTCTTGGAAGTTCTTATTCACAAGAGAACTACAAGGTTCTTATTAGTAGTAAGGATTTATGATAAATGCAATGTTTGTGTTGGTAGTAAGGATTTATTTTTGATGTTTTGTCATTTATTGTGGTGATTGTGTTAATGTTTTTAAATGAATATATTTTAGTTAATTCTTTATTTTTTACTGTAAATATAAAATTTTGCGTAGTTATAATTTTTGTATATTTATTTAGTTTAATTTGAAATATTTGCAGAATAATGTTAAGGAGGAGATAATAGTGTCAATAATGACAAAAGATGACTTTAAGGAGGAAGGTGACTCTCAGATTAAGGAAACTAAATCAGACAATGACTGGTCTTCTAATACTTATGCTTTCAAGTTTCGTGAAGGATATAATTAATATAGCTTTCATGTATTATTGAACATCACGCTATTTTGTAGACCTTCTGATATTTTCATTTTTATTGCATTATTCACTTATTAGTTTTGAACAATTATGGATTTGTACTTCTTATTTGAATGGAGAATTTTTTATGAGATGTATGTTTGTAATTTATATATTATTTATTTACTTTCATGTAATTCATGTGTTTCTTTTTCGACATAATTGTTTTGTCGTAATTAAAGTACTATAAACGGCCTTTTTTTTTTTTTTTTTTTTCGACAAAGCTATTTTGTTGCAAATAATGTATTAGTGATGTGGAAACTAATTTTTAATAATGATCAAAGTTCGTCGAAAAAAAGTAAATGGTCACTAAAATTTTGTATTTTTGACAAAAAGCTAAGTATTTACGATGGCTTTTAGTCGTTAAAAAAAATACATTCACGATGGCTATATTTTGTCGCAAAATGTATTTGGTCATTCAACTTCATCATTTGAAATTGTATTTTTGATGGAAAATCAAGTATTTATGATGACTTTTAGTCATCGAAAAAATACATTAACGATGGCGTTAGTTCGTAGCAAAATATATTTGGTCGTCCAACTTCTTCATATGAAGTTGTATTTTCGACGACAAATCAAGTATTTATGATGACTTTTAGTTGTCGAAAAAATACATTAACGATGACCTTAGTTCATCACAAAATGTATTTGGTCGTCCAACTTCCTCATATGAAGAAGTATTTTCGACAGAAAATATCAAGAGCTTACGACGACTTTTTACGGTCGAAAAAGAGTGTTAGCGATGGCCTTGTCGGCAATATAGTATTATCGATGAGGCTTTTATTGTCGGAAGTTGACGGCCCTTTGCCATCAACACTACTAATCTGCGACAGCTTTTTGTGTTTTTGTGACGAACTTTAGCCGTCGCTAATAGCAATCTTTTTTGTAGTGATATATTCTAACAAATATTTTTTACCATTTGTTGTTGGTGTTAGGTTTTAAAAGTTTAGAACAAATGGCAAACCATGAGCACGAACTTGTCTAGATATATATTCCTAAGTCTATAGGTCTGGTTAGACAATGCTCAATGTGTTACAAGTCAGAATACAAGAACATTCAAGCTACAGAAAGGAGAATTCAATTTCTGAAGAGTTCGACCAATCGAGAAACGGGCTCTACCGATCAAAAGTCGAAGACATGAAATTTCTATAGAATTCTATTTCAGAATTCTTCAAGAGTTTGACATTTGGAATGTTAACAACAACACCCATAGATTCATGTAACATGTCATCACAATCATATGGATAAACACTCATAGAGGCATTTTTACAAACACATGGTATATTACAATCAACAACATCCATAGAAACATACAAAGTACTATCCATGGCAATACACACAAGGGGTCAAGAATCACACTTAGGTAATGAAACCAATACAAGTATACCTGCTCTGATACCAATTGAATGCTCGAAAATGTGTGAAAACACAAGAGCTATTTAGACCCCTAGATTAAAATAACGACTCGATTGATTTTATTCTAACTTAATACTAAGTGTGAAATAGAGTAAATGTGAGGAGATAAACAAACAAGCTACTCTAACCCATAAACATTATAACACAGCAGTAAAATGAAAGATAAAAGAGTAGGGAAGAACAATACAAACACAAGATAACATGTCGATGTGTTATTGAAGAAAAAACAGAAGAACTAGGCGAAAAACCTCTCTGCCGCCCTCTAAGTGGTAATCGATCCACTAGACAATCAGTTGGGATACATGGGTTAGCAAGAGACCCTCTAAGCCTAATCTACCTACTGTACATCAGCCCCCCAAGCTCCTACTCCAACAAGACTTCTCGAAACCGTGCCTTGTCTAGCTTTCCGGATCCTGTAACAAGCTCCATGTTACATCCATCATCCTTGACATCTTCTAATGCTTCCCAACAACACCAAAAACACTCACTACACTTTGAAAATATGTGGATTTTGTTTGGGTACAAATCTCCTCTCAAGCTATGATAATGGGAAAGGGAAGGAGAAAAGACTACAATGATTTTTCACTATGGATGAGTAGCTCTCTCTCTAAAAGATGGGTATGTGTGTTGTAGAAAACCTATGTAGGGTTTTTCTCTCTGAATGGTCTTTCTGCATTATGTGGATAATGAGAGTATATATAGTATGGGTGAAGGATGAGAAAGTCACTCTTAAAAATCCTCCAGGCAGAATGTTTCACAACTACCTCGCGGGAAGGTCTTACGTGCGAGACACTCGCGAAAATGACAGTCTGGCACGACTCTTCAACTTTTAGTCATGTGCTCCTCATGTGGCTCTTTCGCGGGTTAGCTTCTCGCGAGCTTCTTGCGAAATCCACTGATTCTTCATTTAAGCTTGATTCTTCACCAACTTAATACTAAACCCAATACAATAAAATTTCACAAAATACAAGGAACAAAATAAAAGCAATTACAACACTTTTTGTCATGAAATAAAGCCAACATAAAACATAGTTATAAATCACAACTTTACATATTAGTTTTCTTAGGTGATCATATCACTGTCTTCTTTAATTTTCCGCACCAAGTAATATGTTTGCATATGTTTAACTTAAATCGCATAATTAATCTAAGTAATTAATTGGCTAATTCATTAGGTTAAACTAATATGTTTTTAAGGGGTCTAAACAAACAAACTGTTGGTTTTTTTTTTAGCTCTGATTGATAACAACACTAATTGAACAACACCTTACAATATTCATATTAATAAAAACCTCACATAAAAAGTTTCACATCCAACCTCAAATTTACACCATCTGATTGTTGAAGATAGATGTAGGAATGTACAAGATCCAAAAGAAAAAATTATCAAATACCAAATTTATGAAAATGTTTAGAAATATGCAAAATATAGAGGTGAAAAAAAAAAATTCAGCAAACCCACACTTCCGAGAAGGGTTTTCAAGTTGAAGGTGATAAAGTCAACGAAATAGGGATACCTGGGTCGTGTTCGGCGTTAGGCTTTGGAATTCCTTCGTGTGGGTTTCCGAATTTCAAAATCAGAGAGGAAAGGGGAACCTCTAAAAGTCCTTCAGTCTTCTTGGTAACGGACAGATCCAATAGCAATCTGTTGTTATGGAGAAAAAGAGGCAGAGTAGGAGGAGGAGGAGAAGTGAGGGGCAGAAAATGAGAGGCCAAGTGAAGGTTTGAGGAGCTAATGCTCAGTGGTGAGAGAGTGGAGAAGCCGAGCCTAGGTCTTGTGGAATGGGCGAATGGCTATGCATGAAGAGGAGAAAGAAACTTGACGCAAGTAGGCTTGTTGTCGTTCTACGCACCTGCTGAGCATTAAAATTTTGCAGGTCCATTAAGTAACATAAATTTGAGTTTTTGCATTGGAAAACCCATTGAGAATTTCCATCCTAACGAACCAAAGAGTAGAGTTATGGGTAATTTTGAGTTAAAGCTATAAGAATTAGATTATGAGTTTGAGTGAGAAGATTTGAGTGATGAGTGTTGAGATATGAGTGACCTCCAAATCAAACAAGGCTTTAGGCTTTGCATTGCCACGTGATATTGAGATTATGAGGCAACCAGGAAAATTCTGGATTTTTTTTTTTTTTTTATATTTTTTTGAGGAGATGCCAAATTGTCGTCTTTTTTCAAAACAAAACAAAGCAATGGTTCCCACTTAAAGTCCATTTCTAAACCAAACAAAGCAATTGTTCCCACTTTAAAAGCCAAATTGTGATTTTTTAGTAGGAAACATTGCTTTGTTTTGTTTAGTAAAAAGATGACACGTTGCTTTTCTATTATTCCTTTTATTTCTTTTTTTTTTCTTTGCTGATCAATACAGTATTTATTTATTTATTTTGTATTAATGATTTTTATAAGGTCATATAATCTTATACTGCAAAGTTAATTTTTGTAAATATTGAAGAGGTCTGAACAAACAAAAACAAAGCTAAAAAATTAAGTAAATAAATAAACGACAAAACAGATTTATACCAAACAATTAAACATAAGCAAACATGATTTCCTTTTTCATTTTTTAAGGTAATATTCGAAGGCAAATCGGTCATTTAGTCTTTTTTAGCGAAATTTATACCCAAGAAGCCCCTCTTTTGAAGTGAAAAACATACATACTCCCAGAGCACTATTCTAGGAGTACGTAAGAATTGCCCCCTTATGCAACTTGAGTTTTGTGAAAGGTGACAGTAGCTTATTTGGTTATCTTTAAAAAATTTGCTATTGTATGTTTGCTTTAAGAAAATCATATTATACTCTCTTCTAACTCATCTTTCTCACTTAATCTTTCGTCTCTATTCTCAAACTCGTTTATTTCTCAAAAATTTCTCACTCTCCACTCATCGTAAAATTACTGATGCTGTGTGATCTGCCCCTTCTTCTTTACAAATACAAAATCTCTCTAATTCTTGCCTGATACTCTCTTAAAATCGCTAACACACACTTTCCATCTAATCTCTCTTTTCTCTCTTTGTTTTTCATTATTTGAAATTGGTCTCTAAAACCCTAAACTATGGTCAGAAACCCTACGATACGGTCTCTAATCTCTATGCATCTGTTAATTTCTATATTTATTACTTTTATTTCTAACTTTGGAGTTTTGTTAGTAAAATTGGTTGGTGGGTTTAACACCCAAAACGTCTAACTCAAAATACGAAAGAAAATTACACAAGCATTTTGGGTTTATCAGTGATTATTTATGGTTGGGAGCAATATAATTTGTTATTTTTTTAAATTATTTTGCACTATGTGATTTTGAAAATTGAGTTATGAAGTACAAAAATTAGAATTTCTCTACTTCACGTGCTTTGTTTAAGTATGTTTTGAGAAACAATTGTAACCAAATCCAACATTATAAAAAATTAAATGGTGTCACAAAGTGAAGAGTTGATCGGATATTAGACGACCAATAATTCATTATCAATGCAATGTATTATCCCTTTTTAATGCAACTGCTGAATACACAGTTATATAGTGCATCAAAATGCCAAATTGCCAATGCAAATGGAAGATTTAGTGTATGCTGATAAGTTCCTTTAATCCGGTGACTTGCTCGATCTATATGTGTCTTGCCTGTTTTCTTTTTTTATTGATCCCGATTAGAATCCAGGGAGAACAATAACCCAATCAGGTAATTATTAACAGATTTCAAAGCATTCGTGGAGCAAACCCAGGAGAAAAAGCCATTGAGCATGAAATTTTATAATTTAAAAAAAAAAAAAAAAAAAAAAAAAAAAAGAATAACGAAAGAAAGGCAATGATCATATTTACCTAAGGAATAAAACACACAAGCCGAAACACAATTTATCAAATTTGAAATGAAACCCAAAGCTTAACAAGGTAGATGCTCATACTTAATCTAAATAAGAAAAAGGATTTCAAAAAATATAAATCCAAAACAGAACAAAAAAATTGGGAAAAAAAAATTCAAACAAAAAACTTGAAAAAACACCAGATTTTAATTGAATAAAATTATATTAGGCAAGGATCAATTGAAAAAATAAAATAAAATAATTCGAAGCCGGCCATCTCCAGCAATTTAGGGAAGTCCAAAATTTCAATTCTCTCTCTCTCTCTCTCTCTCTCTCTCTCTCTCTCTCTCTCTCTCTCTCTCTCTCTCTCTCTCTCTCTCTCTCTCTCTCTCTCTCTCTCTCTCTCTCTCTCTCTCTCTCTCTCTCTCTCTCTCTCTCTCTCTCTCTCTCATATATTGCATTTTGAACTCATAAAAATTGAGCTCTAAACTTGAGTTCCATGCAAGAAATTAAATAATAAATAGAGTAATGTTACAGATACTATAAGTTTTACTATACTGATCTTACAAATTGATGTGTCATTAATTAAAAAAAAATCAAAATTCATTTATGAGTTAGTTGAAACTCGCCAATCATATTAATTGTCAAATACTCTCAAAACCTAGTGGAAATATCTCAAGCTAGCCCTTCACTATTTCTCTCTTCCTTAACTAACGTTTCACCAGAATTCGAACTTCTTCAATTTTATATAGATTATAAATTATAAATTATGTTTGAATAAAATCTTCAAAACTCAACCATAATCCATAAAACATGCTTAAAATTTATATTAATTGATTTATAATAACAGTTATTCTTTACATCTAAATCCAAATGCAACTTTAAGATTTAACAAACTGTGCTAGTTCCTTCTTGATATAACACAAAAAAAAAATAATAATAAATAATAATAATCTAAGTAGATCTTTTTCAATTTTGTAGCTGTTAGTATATTAGTATATAGACAAAACTTAGATACAATACCTTAAGTGCTATTTCTTAGATTCTCATCTTAAGATTCAACCATGTAGCTTCTTAACTAAAAAATGCATTTCTATCTCATGAGAAAAAATTCACATGGTAGAATCTTAAGAAGTGAACTAAAGGAACAACACCTAAATACTATACCTAAGTCTTGCCCTTAGTATATATTAGTTTACATGTATACTCACCTCACTTGATTAAGCAAGAATCAAATTAAGGAAATTTTCCAATGTACAATGTCAACTCTCAAGGCTATATAAGAGTAATACTACAAATATAAACTATTTTATACAAACTGTTGATGTGACCAACTTCTATCAATTTTTATCTAGACCCACCATTAACATCACTTTTCATTTACCAATAACAAATTACCCAGTAAGTCTATCAACAAAATATTTTTCACAAAGTCTTTTTTTTTACACTTGATGATGTCAAGGGCAGTTTATATTTGGAACGAATTAAGTAGGCCCAAGGGCCACCAGACCATTCCACAAGAGTGATCCCAAATGATGGTTCAAAGTCCATGCAAGGTGGTTTACACTTTACAAGGTAAGAACCCAGCCCGTGACCATAAGGATTAGGCCTAACAACACACTGAGTAGTAAATGAAGCTGTTTTTAATTTTTGCGTGTTAAAAGGCAAAAATGGAAGTGATAAATTAACCCAAACATAAAAGCCCAATTCCAACCGACATATGGAACTACGGCTGATGAAAGCCCAATCCCAATCCCCAGTGCTTCTGGTAGCTTTTGGCCAGCAGATTGGTCAAGATCAGATAAGTTTCAGCCACAGCCACCCCTAATTTCAGTATCCACTGCCCAAAACAAGAAGATGCTACAGTCTGGCAAATACAGCAAACCTCCCTCCCATTCAGCAAATCTTATAGTCATCCCAAAAACGGATAAGATTGAGGGGAAGCTGGAAACAAAAACCAATAGACCCGATGTGGTTTAGATAGGTACAGAAAAATACTTTTACAATCAGGTATGATACTTAACCCAACACCAAGTTTCAAGCAGTCCCATGATTTATTAAGTGTAAAAAACACAGATGACCATTTCTTTTTCATTATACCTGAAAGCTTGGATTTGTACTAAAACACAAGAGCTCATTCAAACCCCCAATTAAAGATTACAGCTAGATTGTTTTTACTCTAACTTAAACTAAGTGCAGAATAAGAATAAATAAGCATAATAAACTGATAGCACTACCCTAAGCCATATTCATCCATCATCAACAATAAAATGAAAGCTTAAAGAGTAGGGAAGAGAGATACAAATACAAGATAACACCGAGACATATTATCGACGAGAAAACCGAAGAACTCAGTGAACTCTGCAACCCTCCAAGTCGAAATCAATCCACTAGAGAATAAAGTTGGAGTACACAAATAACAAAAGACCCTCCAAGCCTAGTCTACTCCATGTACTTGAACCCTCCAAGCTTTTACTACCAAATGATTTCTCAGAGCCTTGTCTTTTCTAGCTTTTCGGATCCCGCAATTCAACCCGATTGCATCCGCCAAAAAATGGCTCCTTTCAATGCTTCCCAGCAGCACCAAAATCTTACTTTACACTCAGTATGGGTGTGGTAAGTGTTTGGGCTATCAACCTCTCAAAGATCTAGAGATGGAGATATAGGAGTTGAGAAAAATCATAAGGAAATGTGTAGATAATTGTAGGTATATCAATCTTTAACTTTCAAGTGTATTTTCTAGGGCTCTCTTTGAAAAGTACTCATTACACTTTGTGCATAATGAGGGCATATATAGTGTGGGTAAAGACTTGATAAAACAAAACATAACATTTTGCCAAACAGAGACTTTCATGGCTTCTTTACGGGTTGGCCTTACCCATGAAACAGTCGCGAAAATTATAGCCTAGCATGACTCTTCATCTTCCATTCATGTGCTCTACACGTGGCTGCTTTTTCGCGGGTTACTTCTCGCGAGACACTTGCGAGCCAGTTGTGAAATCCACTTGTTCATCTTTTGAAGCTTGATTCTTCACCGATCTCTCACTCATCCCTTACAATTAAACCCACATACATACAGACAAAATGATTGAAGAAATTACAATCAAATTTGGCATGGAATCAAAGCTAACACAACATAGTTGGAAATCACAACTTTACAATACCAACCATAATTATCCCTTATTGAGATATTAACATCGTGATTCACTTCAATTTCATGAGATTTCAGTAGTGTTTCTTCTCTTGTGTAGACTTGTGAAGTGTTAGAACTTTCAAAGATATCTGCAAGCTAATTATTGGTTGTCACAGGAAAAGTTTTAATTGTACCATCTTGAACCTTATCTTTCACCAGGTGGAAATCCACCTTTATGTGCTTCCTACCTTCATGAAACACTGGGTTTGCTGCTATATGAATAGAAGCTTGATTATCAGAGTGTAATAAAGCTGGTCTCTGATATGGTATATGCAAATCTTACCAAACTAACTCATAAGTTGTTATTACCATAGACCTGTACTTAGCTTCTACTGAGGATCTTGACACTACAGACAGCTTTTTAGACCTCCAAGAAATTAGGGAATTCACCAAAAACATACAATACCCCATTAGAGACCTTCTGGTATCTGGGCATCTTGCCCAATCTGCATCACAAAATGTCTTAAGATGCAAATCTGACTTAGTAGGAAAATAAATTCCTTGGCCTGGTGTCCCTTTTATATACTGAAGAACCATGAGTACTTCTTTCATGTGAGGTTCCCTTGGTTGTACAAGAAATTGACTCAACCTATGAACTGCATAGGTGATATCTAGCCTAGTAAGGGTAACGTACAAGAGTCTGCCCACAAGTCTTCTATATTGAGTAGAATCTTTGAGCAATTTCCCTTCCTCCTTGGACAACCTCAACTACTGTTCCATAGGTAAATTCACAAGTTTAAAACCTATCATTCATGTCCTTAAGGAGCTCTAATGCATATTTCCCCTTATTGAAAGTGATGCCCTTCTCATTCCTTGCTACTTCAAGCCTCAGAAAATAAATAAGAGAACCCAAATTTCTAATCTAACAAGTGTTTCCTTGAGAATAGTGACTCTTCAATTCAATCTAGACTTCTCTTGTTGTTTCATAGTACATAATGCTACAGGAAATGTCTTTGTGCATAAAATTGATGATCCAAGATAGGACTATGGTGTTATAGCTCAAACAATCTTCAAACAGAGAAGAACTTGGATATGTTATTGGAATTTTACCATGTTGGATATATTTCAACAATTTACTTTTGTCATTAAGTAAAAAGGAACAACATACATATCTAATTATAAACAAAAACACAAATAGATACAATAGGCAAAAACAATAAAAAGATACTGCATATACAAGAAGAAATCTGCAAAATAATTAAAAACTCACAGACTAAATGCATGAAAGATGAATGGTACAAATCAAGTTTTGTGTTTGACACAATCTCCTTAAACTAGATTTCGCTCCTCACACAATTTGTGATACTTTAAGACTTATGGATGTTTGCCTCATAGGATAAAATGATCTACAGCACAGAGAAGAAGCACACAAGGTTCATGCTCTGCGAATTAATTTATGTCTCTTTCTCTCTCTTTGACTCAAATTTTAATGTACAAAATATTTTCTCTCTAGAAGAGTTTCTCAAAAGTTATTTTTCATGAATGAGGAACTATAAATATATAAGTTACTAAACAGACACACTGTTTCATAAATAACTATTATATACTGACTTATTGACTCAAAAAATAAAATAATAAAATATTACTATTATCTGGACAAGCGGGCCTAGTTCACACATGCCTAAAGTCCATCCCAATGTCCAATTTATGAGCATATAAATTTGTATTCTCCATCATTTCCTATGTCGGACTCAAGGATTCTCACAACTTTAATATCTTATTCAAGTAGCCACATTAGGAGTCAATTTCTTATTCACTTCATAATATTTTTCTAACATACCATTCACAAAACCAATTTTCTTCTTTGTAGTAAGTGCAAGAACCGTGGATCAAGAGCATGATTAATAATTTGTGGTGCCAAGTAATGGTTGAGCAACCAAGATGCTACTTGGATTATCACTGTTGCTAAGAAAATATGGATTTGGACTAGGTTCGTCAGAAGTACTCTCTAATTGAGCACTAGGAGTAAGAGTAGGATTGGTTGTTTAAGTGGATGCCATTGATGAGCTTCACAAGCTCTAATACAATTGAAAAAAAAAAAAAAAACCGAACAAGCTCTCTAGATAGAAATGGAATTTTTATTAATTGGTGATCAAAGAATCAAAAAGCGTAAAAAATTAAACTAACAAGCTCTCTAATTGCTTTATATACAAACTGCAGTTACAAGCTTCTGCATATTGTTGTGAAATTTTAAAGTACTCACAAGTGTACGAACCATATCGAAGTATAGTTTGACAAAAATAACGTCGAACCCACAGGGACTTGAATGAACATAGGAAAATTAATTAAACTTTAACCAAATTAATCATAATCTAGTTTAATAAAAATTGGTTTTTTTGAGATTAAATAAACTAAGCAAAAGATATAAAGCAATAAAAAGATGTAAACAATCAAGAGAAAGGAATTAAGGTTTTGGAATCTGCCTTGTAAGTCATATTAGCATATATTTATGATCATTAATTTTTCGCAACTCACTATATGATAATCTAGAAATCAATCTTGCTATCATGGAAAATATTCTCATTAAAATCCTTATTTTAAAAATCAAAAGCATGTTTTTCTTCACTTCTTAAGTATGAAATCAAATCATCAATTGTATCCGTAGCCAAACAAATCACAAGATATATCCAATTCTAAAAATCAAATAATAAATTTTATCCATTGACAAACAAATCACAAGCGATAAGCATTTAATTAATTAAGATAAATCCTAAATCATGAGAAAAACATGATTGAACTCATATCTAGAATCCCATCTTAGTCAATTGATATGAAGCAAGAACAATTTAAATCATTAAAGAGCAACTATTGTGGGAAAAATCAAATAACATAAATATTACTAATAATCCTTCACAAGGTTTTATCCTCAACTCTAATTATAAATTTAGCTACTCATGGTAATTGAAAGAAAACATAAGAATAAAATACTAAACATTAAACTAGACAAATAAAATAGAGAAAGAAATAGTCACAATGCTAGAGAAAAGGCATAAAAGAAACTATGTGCTGCTGCCTGTGCTCCAATCCTAGCCGCGCCCCTTAAACAAACTAACCTAAAGCATTATATAAGAGAAATCACTCCTAATACAATTCGGACTAGCCTCCCTTTCTATTGCGTTAATTTGCTCATTTATAATCACATAACACACGCAGCTGACCTAAGGCTTTTCTTTACAAAGACCAAAACTGAAGTGGCCCAATAGAAATTTCTTGTCAATTCTCTACAAGTTGGCTTCTTGAATCAATTGGCCACACCTTATCGTTTCAGCATAGTCAATTACACTTCACTTGCTATGCTTCTTCTTCATTTTTCTTGTCTTCCACTAATTCTGGTAAACATGCAAAGCCTTTATAACTTATAAAACAAAGATAGATTATAATTAGTCACAAATTAATCATAAAAATGAGGTAAAATATGCAAATATGAGAGTACTTATTATATAAATTTCATGCACATCACGTATAACATGCTTCCACGTGGTGTAACTAACAAACTGCAATTGCAATACGCACGTGAGAGAGAACCATGTATTCACTTAAGTAATGCTGTGTCGTTCCCAGCAGTTTAGTTTTGTGAAATTAACAAAACAGTGCCGTATCAATCCAATGCAAGAACTCTTCATTTAAATCAAACGATATCGTTTGATGATTGTTTGTTTCAGATTAAAGAAACGATATTGAAGATGATAAAATATAGAGCCTGATGGGCCTACCTTAATGGGTCTGACGGATTGGAACTGTTGGGCCTGTGTAAAGATAGTCCCACGCGCTTTGAAGGCCCATCGCTGACAGACATAGTGAGGGCCCATGATCCGAAATCTCTATCGCCTAGAAAAGCCCTAAGATCAAAAAAGGGAAATCCTTGCTCACCACGCTTTGGAGAATTTGTATTAGAGTCCCACATGGAAAAGATTTGGAGATCAAGAAGAAAAGCCAACTCTCCACCACTATAAAAGGACTAACATTTTCGCAAATCGAGGTACGATTAATTGACCCTCTCTAGCGCTCTAGAAGTGAAGAGACGAATTCTGACTTGACCTTCGGAGAGTGTTTGGCCGGCACCACACCGGTGCTCTCTAAAGGTTTTCTTTTGATCGTTCTTGTTGTGCAGGTTTGCTTTGAGTCGCGAGTACGGTGTGACCTATTGGTGACAATTTTCAACGTCATCAGTTGGCGCCGTCTGTGGGAAACGTGTAGCACTTCATCGCTTCCTAGACAAAAGAGTTACATGGTACTCACTCGCTCAATGGCAACCACGAATAACGTTCAAGAAGAAGAAGCCCCTACGACTGCCCTTGAGAAACAGGTCAGGACGCTCGCCACAGTCGTGGAGCGCCTCACCAAACAAAACCACGACCTAGAAGAGCAGCTGAACCAAAAGAATGCAGCGGTCAATAACCAAGGAGCGGATCAAGAAGGGACCAGCGCTGAAAGGAGAAATCAGGACGGACCACAGGAGAGTAACGCCCCGAGCAGACCAGTGCGACGGGACATTAACATCCCTTCCCTGACGGATACGGCTCCACAATCCATCATCGCGGAGATGCAGGCGATTAAGGAACAGATGGATGTAATGATGAACGCTCTCAAGGGGCGAGTGTCAAGTGATCTTGACGACCTTGTCAACCGGACTGACTCGCCATTCACGACAACCGTCAACTCCTTCCCCCTGCCGAATAAGTTCCGCATGCCAAATATGGATAGTTATGACGGAGTCAAGGACCCTCTAGATCACCTAGAGACCTTCAAGACCCTGATGCACCTTCAGGGAGTGGCAGACGCGATTATGTGTAGGGCCTTTCCTACAACCCTAAAGGGCGCAGCAAGGATTTGGTTCAGCCGGCTAGCACCCAACTCCATCAGCACCTTCAAGGAACTAAGTGCTCAATTTACTACGCACTTCATCAGAGGACATCGGTATAGAAAATCCACGGCTTGTTTAATGAATATCAAGCAGCGAGAGGAGGAGACGTTGCGGGCCTACATATCACGCTTCAATAAGGAAGCGCTCTCGATCGACGAAGCCGACGACAAGATATTGGTAGCAGCATTCACGAATGGGCTGAAGGGGGGTAAGTTTTTGTTCTCCCTATACAAAAACGACCCCAAGACCATGTCAGAGGTGCTTTACAGGGCCACCAAATATATGAACGTTGAAAACGCGCTATTAGCCCGAGAAGATAGACCCAAGAAAAGAGACAGACAAGAGGATCCCCGACAGGACCAGGGGCGGAAGAAAGGAAGGATGGGAGACCGAAGGGAGGACAAACGTCCAAAACCCACGGGCGGAAGGTTCACAAGTTTCACCCCGTTAACCGCGCCGATAGACCAAGTCCTAATGCAGATTAAGGACGAAGGGTCCCTGACGTTCCCAGGAAAGCTGAAGAGTGATCCCAGCAAAAGGTCCAGAGACAAATATTGCCGCTTCCATCGTGACCACGGCCACGACACGGCCGATTGCTACGACTTGAAGCAGCAAATCGAAACCCTTATCCGACAAGGGAAGCTGCAGAAGTTCGTCAACAAGGGGAGAACGGATCAACCCCCACAAGAACAACACCCCCGTCGAGAAAATGAGCGACCAAGACCCCCATTAGGGGACATAAGAATGATAATCGGAGGAACTGCTGTGGCCGGATCGTCAAAAAAGGCTCGCAAAACATACCTTCGGATGGTACAGAATGTCCAGTTGGCGGGCACAGTGCCAAAGATAGCAAAAAGAGAAAGCCCTGTTGTTGGGTTCTCGGAAGAGGATGCACGGCGCCTACACCATCCACACGACGATGCCCTCGTCGTTAGCATGCGGACGGGAGACTACAACATGCACCGAGTGTTGATTGACAACGGCAGCTCGACCGATATCTTGTACTATCCGGCATTCCAGCAAATGAGGATTGACAGGGAGCAGCTAATACCGACAAACGCCCCGCTCGTTGGTTTCGGAGGGAGTAGGGTATTCCCTTTGGGCTCGGTAACGTTACCGGTGACAGTAGGAGATTACCCCCAACAAATCACCAGGAACGTGACATTCTTGGTGGTCGATTGCTCGTCCGCCTACAATGCTATTCTTGGACGACCTACGCTTAACTCGTGGAAGGCGGTAACATCAACTTACCACCTAATGATCAAGTTCCCAACGGAGTATGGGGTAGAAGAGCTACGCGGAAGTCAAGTTGCCGCACGAGAATGCTACGTAGCTATGATGGAGATGCAAGACCAAGTCCAGGCCTTGAACATAGAAGAGCACCGAACGATGGCAGAACCCACAGAGAAGCTGGAGGAGATAACTCTTGACAGTTCCAATCCGGACAGAACAACCAAGATCGGAACGCTTACCAAACCCGCAATCTGTCAAGAGCTCGTAGCTTTCTTGAGGAGCAATAAGGATGTGTTCGCCTGGAGCCATGACGATATGCCGGGAATCGATCCCTCGGTCATGGTACACAAATTGAATGTATTGCCCTCATTTCCACCCGTCCGACAAAAGAAAAGAGTGTTCGCACCGGAGCGAGACCAAGCAATAGCGGAAGAGGTCCGCAAACTCCAAGAGGCAAGCTTCATCAGGGAAGTCTACTATCCCGATTGGCTGGCGAATGTGGTAATGGTGAAGAAAGCGAGCGGCAAGTGGCGGATGTGCATGGATTTCACCGATCTTAACAAAGCGTGCCCTAAAGATAGCTATCCCCTTTCAAGAGTCGACGTCCTAGTAGACTCGACGGCTCAACACCAATTACTAAGCTTCATGGACGCTTTCTCAGGTTATAACCAGATCCGCATGCACGAGGCCGATCAGGAGAAGACTTCGTTCCTAACCAGCCAAGGACTATTCTGTTACAAAGTAATGTCATTCGGCCTGAAGAATGCGGGGGCAACATACCAAAGGCTAATGAACAAGATGTTCACGCAGCAAATCGAGAGGAATGTCCAAGTCTATGTCGACGACATGCTAGTGAAGAGCCGGAAGGAGGAAGACCACCTGGAAGATCTTAAGGAAACATTCGGTACGCTTCGATCCTACAACATGAAACTCAATCCGGGAAAGTACGCATTCGGCGTAACGGCAGGCAAATTCCTAGGGTTCATGGTATCCCAGAGGGGGATTGAGGCTAACCCGGACAAAATCCGAGCCATAGTAGAGATGGCCCCCCCGCGAAATGTGAAGGAGATACAAAGCCTTAACGGCAAGATAGCGGCATTAAATAGATTCGTGTCGAGAGCCACGGACAAGTGCTTGCCCTTCTTTCGCACATTAAAGAAATCCTTTGAGTGGACGGACGAGTGTCAGCGAGCGTTTGAGGAATTAAAGGCATACCTATCTTCACCACCCCTATTGAGTCCCTCGCAACCTGGTGAAGAACTTTTCCTCTACTTGGCTGTCTCCTCTGTCGTCGTCAGCACGGCCTTAATTAGAGAAAAGGATAATGCACAGAAGCCTGTATACTACGCCAGCCGGGCGCTCCGCGGTGTCGAAGAAAGATACCAACCTATGGAGAAACTCGCTTTTGCATTGGTCATGGCGGCTCGCAAGCTCAAACCCTACTTTCAAGCCCATACCGTGAACGTAATGACCGACAAGCCCTTGCGAAGGGCACTGAGTAATCCTGAAGCCGCAGGTCGACTGACGCTGTGGGCAATAGAATTGAGTGAGTTTGATATCAAGTACCGTCCACGTGTGGCCATTAAAGGACAAGCTGTAGCCGACTTCATAGCAGAGTTTACACGTGACGAGGACGAGGGGGCAGAAGAACCCCCCCAGTGGAGCATCTACACCGACGGATCATCCAATCGGCGAATTGGAGGGGCCGGAATAGTATTGTTGTCACCTGAAGGAGACAAGATCGAATGTATGGTCCGTCTCGGCTTCCCCATTACCAACAATGAAGCAGAATACGAAGCGGTGGCGGCAGGACTTGACCTAGCCAAAGCCGCCGAAGCTGAAAGTGTGGTCGTTTATTGCGACTCTCAAGTCGTGACCAATCAAGTAAACGGAGATTATGAATGCAAGGGGAAAAGGTTGAAGAGATATCTTGATCAAGTAAGGGCGAGAGTCAACGGGCTAAAAGCGATGGTCGTCCAAATCCCCAGGGGAGAAAATGAGCTCGCCGATCGGCTAGCCAAAGCCGCTTCAGCAGAACATATGACGACACCAGGTAATGTACTTTCCTTTGTTCAACTCTTTCCACTAATAGACCCCGACAACATGCAGGAGATACGCTCCGAAAGAAACTGGACTACACAGATAACTTCATACTTGAAGGACGGGTTACTGCCAGAAGAGAAGGAGGCAGCGAGAAAGCTAAAAGTCCAAGCGGCAAGGTTCGTCTTGATAAAAGACATTCTCTACAAGAGAGGTTTCTCCCGCCCTTATCTGAGATGCCTCGGGGTTGAAGAGGCAGACTACATAATGAGGGAAGTACACGAAGGGATATGCGGGAACCATTCTGGATTGCGGTCGTTGGTGCACAAACTGGTACAAGCTGGGTATTACTGGCCAACCATGCAGAAGGATGCCGAGTCTTACGTTAAAAGCTGCGACAAATGCCAGAGGTTCAGCAATTTTATCGAACAGCCAGCTGAGGTGCTGACCCCTATAACGGCTCCATGGCCGTTCGCTCAGTGGGGATTAGATATCATGGGACCTTTCCCAACGGCGGTAAGGCAGCTAAAGTTCTTGGTAGTGGGTATTGACTACTTCACAAAATGGGTAGAAGCGGAAGCCTTGGCCACCATTACAGAAAAGAACATTAGAAGTTTTGTCTGGCGGTGCATCATATGCAGGTTTGGTATCCCTAGAGTCCTTGTCTCAGATAACGGGAGGCAGTTCGACAACGGCCACTTCCGGGATTTCTGCACACAGCTAGGAATAAAAAACCACTACTCATCACCTGCCCATCCTCAGGCTAATGGCCAGGTTGAAGTCACGAACCGATCCCTGTTAAAGATTATCAAGACTCGGCTCGAGGGGGCAAAGAGCATATGGCCCGAAGAATTGCCGAGCATACTGTGGGCATACAGGACAACGGCGAAGACTCCAACAGGAGAGACGCCATTCCGACTGACATACGGGAGCGAGGCGGTCATCCCAGCAGAAGTTGGGCTCACAAGTTACAGGGTTCACAACCATGACGAAAGCAGGAACGACGAATCTATGAGGCTACAGCTGGACCTGATAGATGAGGTAAGGTCGGTGGCGGAGCAAAGGATCACTAGATACCAGGATCGCATGGCCAAACATTACAACTCCCGGGTCCGACACAGAAACTTCCAAGTAGGAGACCTCGTACTCAGGAGGGTCATAGGTGCAACTAAAGACCCTACACAGGGAAAACTCGGCCCTAACTGGGAAGGACCATATAGAGTCACGGCATGGAAAAGGAAAGGAACATACCACCTGGAGACAACAGATGGAGAGAAGCTACCGCATCCATGGAATGCCGAGCATTTGAGAAAATACTACCAGTGATAGTAACACGGCGAACGGCAACCAATTTTCTTTTTGGCTTTTTAAGTTTTTTATAAGTTTTTCTTTTAACTGTTTTTCTTTTGCTACAATCTTGTCGTGTCTTTTTTAAGCCCAAGGGGGCAGGCACTTTTCCTTTACGCATCTCTATAATCAGATACAATTATGATCTTCTACTTGGATGTCATTACAATTGTCCACAAAGTTAACGAAAGCTAGATAAAAGTCCACGAGACGGACGAATACAAAATGAAGTCCACAAGATGGACAGAGCATCCCACAGGGATGACAACCTCCAATAAGGATGTTCACTTTAAGTCCACAAAGTGGACGGATACAAAGTGGAGTCCACAAGGTGGACGGATCACCCAAAGGGTGACGGCTTAAAGTCCACTAGGTGGACGGTTATCCTACAAGGATGTTCACTTTAAAATCCACAAGATGGGCGAATACAAAATAAAGTCCACAAAATGGACGGATCACCCAAAGGGTGACGGCTTAAAGTCCATGAGGTGGACGATCATCTTTAAGTCCACAAGGTGGACGAATACAAAGTGGAGTCCACAAGGTGGACGGATCACCCAAAGGGTGACGGCTTAAAGTCCACTAGGTGGACGGTTATCCTACAAGGCTGACCACTCGAAGTCCCACGGGATAAACAAAAGTAAGTCCACAAAGTGGACGGCTCGCCCTACAAAGGTGACGAATGCAGTCCAAAACGGACGGATGAAATAAGTCCGAAGGTCGGACGAATCGCCACCCAGGGGTGACGAATGTAGTCCGATCAGACGAGCCATCCCACACGGATGACAATTTGAAATCCAAAATGGACGGATCACCAACATCGTGAGAGAACAGTCCACAAAGTGGACAGATCACCAACAGCGTGAAAGAACAGTCCACAAAGTGGACGGATCACTTAAACGATGTTAGAATTTCCTCAGCAAAGTGAACGAACCATCAAAAAGAGGAACACGATTAGCCGTCCACAAAGTGGACGGATCATTGACAAGATACGAAATCCCAAGTCCACAAAATAGACGGATCATTAAGTTAGTAAAAACGTGCCTCAAAGGTGACGGGTCTTTAAAGCTGATAGGAAATCTATCCATAAAATGGACAGATCTCCCAAAATGGCAAACAAAGATCATAAGTCCAAAAAATGGCAGATAACGGGATGTTTAAATGTTGATGGACCATCCACGTGGTCGGATAATATATCATCCAATTGAACAAATCAATCAAACACTAAAAATAATAAATCTGCAATGTGGACGGGTTCCATACGACAATAGAAAGCATAGCATTAATAAGCTAACAAAAAGCCGAGAAGGCAAACGTTTAATACAATGAAAAGAGGACGGATTGTTCTTAAAATAAGTGAATAAGCCAAAAGGGGACGGATCGTCCTAAATGTAAGTTACATGAAAATTAATCTACTTTCTTCAGCTCAGCAACTTGGACATCCTTCGACGGAGCAGACTCTCCGTCGCCCTGAACAGCATCTTCACCAAAAAGGTCGTCCGTATTTTCTGAAGCGACGGGCAGAGCAGATGTCTGATCTTGATCACTAACGGTTATCATGGACACGTCCAGATCTGGGTAGGCCTTTTTTATCTGACGGAGTGCATCGTCAAAGCCTTGAAGGAACGATCCCCCCAGCTCCTTCAACAAAGCCTCAGAGTCGCGATACTCATTGACGGCATCCTCCCTGGCCTGACGGAGTTTCTTCTTCAAATCCTTTACCTCATCTTCTTTACCCTTCAAGGCCTTCCCAGCTTCCTCCGTCCTCTGTTCAAACTCTTTCCTTGTCTTCTCAGACAGTTCGAACTTATTCTCCATTGTGGACTTCCACTTATGCAGTTGGCTAAGCTCCTCCTCCGTCTGCTCAGCTTTTGACCGTACACGTTCCAGAGCCGCTTCACGGTTGAGGCAGCGGTCCATCAAGCCCTTCATCTTAACCAAGGACTGAAATAAACAAAATTAAAAGGGTGTTAAATAGAAAACTAAGAAAAGTGGACGGACATACAATGACGGATAAAAAAGGTTACCTGTGCAACGGTGAATAACCCCGTCTCCCCCATTGCCTCCGTCGAATGATTCCCCAGATCCTCGTAATCCTCTGCGGAAATTATCGACGAAAGCTTCTCCAGAGCAAACTTCGAGTCGTCACGGAGAAGGGGAGGGGGCTTCTCCTCGCTGACGGGTAGGGCCTGCATTAAGCCCTTACTGGATCCATGTTTAGCTGGGGTGACGGTCTTAGCACCCTCAGCCATCAAGCCCACAACGGGTTCCAATGGAACCTTCGGCTGCTTGTATGGACGGTCAGAATTTGGCGGTTGCTTCCTCTTAGCCGACGACCCCGGCACCTTGGGAACCACAATCTCACCCGTCTTCTTTTGCTCGACGGCTAGCGATTTTATCATTGCCCTTCTCTTTGCGTCATCCATTTCTGCAATACAGAACGGATGAAGATGTTTTCTCAAATTGAAGGCTAATTTCAAGAGTAAAAGTTGACGGACTCACGTTTGTGTATTCTTTCGTCGTATCTAATAGCCTCTTGGGTGGGCTCAGGACCGTCACAGTACCAATGAATGGTCTTCGAATTCACCAATTTAGCCCAAGTCCTTTCCTCCGGCTTAGTTTTTCTGCAAACCTTTTCAAGGAAACTAAATTCCTCGAGGCTAACTTGCAGGCGCCGTCTACCTGCAGAGAAAGACGATTAAGATATACACATAAAAATGGACGGATATGAAAGCATTGCAAAATTAAGACGAGTGCATACACGATTGATTTATTACTGCCCAGGTTATGTCAACGGGCAGGTACTCCGTCTCCCCTGGACGGTTCATCCATCTGTCACCCTCTAGGAAGAAGTAACGACTCTTCCAGTCTCTATTTGAGTCTGGGGTCTCAAAGATCACCTTCAACAAGGGGCTCCGACTAGCAAAACTATACATCCCCCTTGACCCAGAAATCTCGTCTGGACGGTAACAGTGAAGAAATTCACGGACCGTCAGTCTCCTTTCTCCATTCGACATTGCACCATAAAGAATCTCCATGGCTATGAAGACCCTCCAGGCGTTAGGAGATATCTGTGTGACGGACAACCCTAGATAGTGCAAAAGTTCCCTATGAAGTGTAGAGAGCGGGAACCGAAGTCCTGCCTTCAACGCATGCTCATATACTCCGACACCTTCTACCCCTTCATAGTAACACTTCTCCGACACATAGGGTAGATGGATGGAAACGTAGTCTGGGATTTGGAAGTTGGTTCTAAGAGTGCTGAAATGTCCCTCCCTGATAATGGATGTGAACCTATGCACTGTCCACTCTGGCAACATGATGAACTGCCTTAGTCCATCAGCACCTACAACGGACTCCAGTGCTTGATTCCCATCATCATCAGAACCTTCTATTTCAACTATCTCCACATCCTCATTTGTTGAGGACGAAGAGGAGGCAGACGGACTTCTATCTTCGCCGGGGCTCTCTTGGTCTTTATGACCGGACGGGTATACATCTTCGTATTCCGTCCCGTCACGAACCACCGACTGGTTACTTGACGCACTAGACATTTCCTACAATTGACGATGAAACCTAAGACTGACAGGTTTGAAAGCATTGACGGGTATAGTAAGCCTAACAACAATGCAAGGACGGAAATGTAACTTGATTATGGTATTAAAGTAAATACTTACCACACTTGGCGGAGGATGGGTGACGGTTGTTGTAATCGGTAGATACTCGTCCTCGACGGAGTGCTCTGACAAGGTTGACGGCTTCGATCTGACAGACGATTTCTGGTTGAAAATTGCGAAAATGGGAGAGTGAGGCGCCTTATATATATACAACGGCCATTCAAAGATTGACACGTGGCATGCTCAATAAATGTTGACAACCTGTCAATACGCATCAACAGATTGTACCCTTCATGTAACCGTCATCCTATCTTGCATGAATCCGTCAATCAATTTAAACCTTCTTTTGTCTCACGGATCTCATTCCGTCATAAAAATACCCGTCATGCCCCTACGTTAGGATCGTCACCCCATTGATCCTTTGACCTAAAAGCGGACGGACCATTGGGGTGAAGGGGGCAACTGAAGATGATAAAATATAGAGCCTGATGGGCCTACCTTAATGGGCCTGACGGATTGGAATTGTTGGGCCTGTGTAAAGATAGTCCCACGCGCTTTGAAGGCCCATCGCTGACAGACATAGTGAGGGCCCATGATCCGAAATCTCTATCGCCTAGAAAAGCCCTAAGATCAAAAAAGGGAAATCCTTGCTCACCACGCTTTGGAGAATTTGTATTAGAGTCCCACATGGAAAAGATTTGGAGATCAAGAAGAAAAGCCAACTCTCCACCACTATAAAAGGACTAACATTTTCGCAAATCGAGGTACGATTAATTGACCCTTTCTAGCGCTCTAGAAGTGAAGAGATGAATTCTGACTTAACCTTCGAAGAGTGTTTGGCCGGCACCACACCGGTGCTCTCTAAAGGTTTTCTTTCGATCGTTCTTGTTGTGCAGGTTCGCTTTGAGTCGCGAGTACGGTGTGACCTATTGGTGACAATTTTCAACGTCATCAGATATCGTTGCGAAATAAGTTTGTTTAGTGTGTGTATATATATATATATATATATATAATTTTTTGCAAGTAAACATGGAGCTGCCACTGTAAACAAGAGTGGCACATTCGACTCCCCAAATTGATCTTGTGTTAGCAAAGAAGGCCAAACAAGTGAAAATATGTAGCATTTCAAAAACTGACCCTCAATAGATGACGTACTTTGTTATGATTGATGCATAAAAAAAATAGTATTAATGATAGAAAGATAGAGGTAATCATAATGTTACTTTTCTTTTCTTTTTTTAGAGTATTAAGTATTTTTAACATACATAGGGAGAGGTAATAATAATATTACTTTAATTATAATAAGTCATGTCAATTGTTATGGAAAATGTTATACATATTGTAGGGTCCCAATTTGTAACAATTCCAAGATAAAATTGGACTCGTAAGCAAAGAGGCCCCCCACAATATCATTTGTAGAGAGTGAGCTTGAAAGGTGTGACCTGAGGCACAGGCGAGTGGTTTAGTCCTCGTTCCTACGGGAAATACTATATGGGCGGGCCTGGTTTCATTTTTTCCCCCCCTCCTTTCACCAGAGTTCTCTCCCCTTTTATATTGGTGTTCCCATCCCCTTTTTGCGTCCACGTGTTAATTTTACTTTTTCGAGAACAGTCCTGTCCAGTCGACCCATACCTAGAGTGGTTGGGAGTTGCTGGAAAAGCGCATGGGCAAGGGTTTGAGTATGGGCTTATCAGACGTCGAACTTCGTGTTACTGCGTTGTCGGCTTTTTCCCTTGCCCTGCCCCTACACTCAGTTCGTTCCTTTCTTTGGGCATTTTGTGAAGTGCCGAGCAGGAGGTCGTCCTCGGCAACGGCTCTCCTCGGCCTGGGCCATGGACCCTAAGATACACTGGGCCTGGGCCAGGGGCCACAATTTCTTCGGCCCCACAATAGCCCCTCAAAAGCCTACTGCCCGACTTTTAGTTGGGGAGGAGGGTTTTGATAATGTTGGGCTTACATCATAGCTTGTTCTGATTCTACACTCTATTATTATTTGCGCTTTTCCATTTACACGGGAGGCGTGTCAAGATAAGGGCCACTCCTTTATTTTTCACTCACGCGGAGTCTTTTGGCATTTCGGTACTCGAGGTGTGCCTTCACGAGGATCTTAAGATCCCACGGCTGAGGATGAGGTTGGAAATTGAGCCAAGTCTGCCTTGTCCGTAACATTCCTTGGAAACTCGCATAAATTAAAGGCCACCAGTTTGCTCTGTGTATAAATAGGGTAGAGGGTCACTCCCCTTACATATGAACTCTCCTGTTCCCTTCAGAATCATACTCCTTCTGCCATACCCACGATCTCCATTTCTAGTGTCATTCTACCTCAAAGCAAGATGTTGGAGGCGTGGATGAGGATGAAAAGTCTTCGCACGCTTCAGAGGCACCGAATCCTCATGATACTCAAGGTGATGTGGTACGGACAAGGATGGCATAGATTCAAGCCAATCCCCTGTTTTGACAATCGGAAGATGGTATTTCTCCTTCTTTCAGCCAAAATCCGAAGCAGGTTCTGGTCATGCCAGATTTTTGGTATGTCAGAAGAAAGAATTTCCGCCATCAGCGCCGTCTGCCTTGCCGCAGGCAAATTTTCATGGGGGCTCCTCAACTTCCGGTTCCCGGCACCTTTTCTTCAATGGTGCAGACCTCAAGTTGGGTTCCCTGCACCTTTTCTTCAGCGGCGTTAGCCCGAAGCCAGGCGCTCTCTGCACCTTTTCTTCAACGGTGCAGGCCCCTCGTCGGGTTCTTTTGCTGCCTAAGTTATGGGCATGTAAAAGTATTGAGGAATGGTTCCCTTACTCAACATCTTGGAACAGCAGCCAACCTCTCCTCTGTACTTCTTTTCGGCTTCATCTTCATTCTCTTGTATCTTTTCTTTTCACTTACGTAGTTAGCTTTAGTATAAGCTTGTTCCAGCTTTTCGTTGTACACTGTACTATTTCTTTGTCTTAATAAAAGATGAGTTTATTTCCTTCTAAATACTTTACTTTTCTGCAACAATTACTTTGTGCATGAATATCAAATATACGCTTGCCTTTAATGATACGCTTGCCTTTAATGATACTTAGAGCAGAAACATGCCTTAAAACAAATTCCTACTAGTTTAAACTTATTGACATTATCAAGTATAGCAATGGTAGTTCTCAAGAAATTAAACTCATAAAACTAACCGAGATAACGGCCGAGCGCTGTGCGACACATGCAAAACAAGTGCCCGAGAACAATAAATGTTAAATATACCCTCCGAGAGGGGGGGGCTGCCAAGCAGTGAGGGACTTCGATTTTATTAACATATTGCTCTGTATTGCCTCAATACCTTTGGTATTGAGGATCCGAGAGTAGACTGGGGAATCCATGCAGTTTAGGGATTAAGCCAGCTGTTAATGGGGAGTTCTCCTCGGGTAGATTCCAAGGTCCCTGTAACGTAATTTCTCCATTAAGTAGTTGGTTTCCCCATAGGCATGAGTCCGAGGACCATGCAAAGCCTTGGTTCTGTCCAAAACTTGTAGTTTTTGTTTCTAAGTAGTTGGTTTCCCCAGAGACTTGAGTCCGAGGACCATACAAGGCCTTGCTTCTGTCCAAAACTTGTAGTTTTTGTTTCTAAGTAGTTGGTTTCTCCAGAGGCTTGAGTCCGACGACCATACAAGGCCTTGGTTCTGTCCAAAACTTGTAGTTTTTGTTCAAGTAGTTGGTTTCCCCAGAGGCTTGAGTCCGAGAACCATGCAAGGCCTTGGTTCTGTCCAAAACTTGTAGTTTTTGTTCAAGTAGTTGGTTTCCCCAGAGGCTTGAGTCCGAGGACCATGCAAGGCCTTGGTTCTGTCCAAAACTTGTAGTTTTTGTTTCTAAGTAGTTGGTTTCCGCAGAGGCTTGAGTCCAAGGACCATGCAAGGCCTTGGTTCTATCCAAAACTTGTAGTTTTTGTTTCTAAGTAGTTGGTTTCCCCAGAGGCTTAAGTCCGAGGACCATGCAAGGCCTTGGTTCTGTCCAAAACTTGTAGTTTTTGTTTCTAAGTAGTTGGTTTCCCCAGAGGCTTGAGTCCGAGGACCATGCAAGGCCTTGGTTCTATCCAAAACTTGTAGTTTTTGTTTCTAAGTAGTTGGTTTCCCTAGAGGCTTGAGTCCGAGGACCATACAAGGCCTTGGTTTTGTCCAAAACTTGTAGTTTTTGTTCAAGTAGTTGGTTTCCCCAGAGGCTTGAGTCCGAGGACCATGCAAGGCCTTGGTTCTGTCCAAAACTTGTAGTTTTTGTTTCTAAGTAGTTGGTTTCCCCAGAGGCTTGAGTCCGAGGACCATGCAAGGCCTTGGTTCTGTCCAAAACTTGTAGTTTTTGTTCAAGTAGTTGGTTTCCCCAGAGGCTTGAGTCCGAAGACCATGCAAAGCCTTAGTTCTGTCCAAAACTTGTAGTTTTTGTTTCTAAGTAGTTGGTTTCCCCAGAGGCTTGAGTCCGAGGACCATACAAGGCCTTGGTTCTATCCAAAACTTGTAGTTTTTGTTCAAGTAGTTGGTTTCCCCAGAGGCTTGAGTCCGAGAACCATGCAAGGCCTTGGTTCTATCCAAAACTTGTAGTTTTTGTTTCTAAGTAGTTGGTTTCCCTAGAGGCTTGAGTCCGAGGACCATACAAGGCCTTGGTTTTGTCCAAAACTTGTAGTTTTTGTTCAAGTAGTTGGTTTCCCCAGAGGCTTGAGTCCGAGGACCATGCAAGGCCTTGGTTCTGTCCAAAACTTGTAGTTTTTGTTTCTAAGTAGTTGGTTTCCCCAGAGGCTTGAGTCTGAGGACCATGCAAGGCCTTGGTTCTGTCCAAAACTTGTAGTTTTTGTTCAAGTAGTTGGTTTCCCCAGAGGCTTGAGTCCGAAGACCATGCAAGGCCTTAGTTCTGTCCAAAACTTGTAGTTTTTGTTTCTAAGTAGTTGGTTTCCCCAGAGGCTTGAGTCCAAGGACCATACAAGGCCTTGGTTCTGTCCAAAACTTGTAGTTTTTGTTCAAGTAGTTGGTTTCCCCAGAGGCTTGAGTCCGAGGACCATGCAAGGCCTTGGTTCTGTCCAAAACTTGTAGTTTTTGTTCAAGTAGTTGGTTTCCCCAGAGGCTTGAGTCCGAGGACCATACAAGGCCTTGGTTCTGTCCAAAACTTGTAGTTTTTGTTCAAGTAGTTGGTTTCAAGGTCCTGGCTTTAGGGAACTTAGCCCCTCGACCGAGCCCCTAGAACCATCTGCGCAGCTGACGACATGAAGCGTAGCCTCTAGTGGAACTTTACGCTAGAACTCTATAATCGGCTGCTAGAAATGCTAAGGGAACCTTCTTCAACTATCGCCTATGCTAAGATACAAACCTCCCCACAGACGGCGCCAATTGTAGGGTCCCAATTTGTAACAATTCCAAGATAAAATTGGACTCGTAAGCAAAAAGGCCCCCCACAATATCATTTGTAGAGAGTGGGCTTGAAAGGTGTCACCTGGGACACAGGCGAGTGGTTTAGTCCTCGTTCCTACGGGAAATACTACATGGGCGGGCCTGGTTTCATTTCCCCCCCCCCCCCTCCTTTCGTCAGAGTTCTCTCCCCTTTTATATTGGTGTTCCCATCCCCTTTTTGCGTCCACGTGTTAATTTTACTTTTTCGGGAACAGTCCTGTCCAGTCGACCCATACCTAAAGTGGTTGAGAGTTGCTGGAAAAGCGCATGGACAAGGGTTTGAGTATGGGCTTGTCAGATGTCGAACTCCGTGTTACTGCGTTGACGGCTTTTTCCCTTGCCCTGCCCCTACACTCAGTTTGTTCCTTTCTTTGGGCATTTTGTGAAGTGCCGAGCAGGAGGTTGTCCTCGATAACGGCTCTCCTCAGCCTGGGCCATGGACCCTAAGATACACTGGGCCTGGGCCAGGGGCCACAATTTCTTCGGCCCCACACATATCATTAACATTAGTTTAATCATAATAATATTACTTTAATCATAATAAGTCATGTCAATTGTTATGGAAAATGTTATACATATCATTAACATTGCTCTCTTTCAAACTACCTGTAAGCGACTAAATTTCTAATTTGAAATAAATCAAACAAATAAAATAGTTTCACAAATGCAAATTTGTATTGATGATTGTGTGGTACAATTCTCTGAAATTACAAAAAAGTGATCATCTGATTCGATCTCTTTGCAAGACTTATTGATTGGATTTGTGGTAATGTGATTTTGACTTGAACACAAAATATCCTTCGATTTGGTTGAGGGATGGATCGAAGATTGCTGAAACGGAATTACAATGAATCTCTGGCTATGAGCTTGTTAGAAATCCTTTGTTCTTCATGTTCTTTGTGTTCTTCATGTGTTCTTCGTCTTCGAAGGTTTGTGGTGGAAGTTCTTCGGGGCTTTAGAAGCTTGGATCCGTAGAGTTTCACTGATTTGTGATTTGTTGATGTTTTCGGACACTTTAGGCTTGATTCCCGCAAACCTTAAGATCTAGGCAGATAGTCTGGATGATTCTGCTTCAAATGTTCTTCGATTTTGGGGTTGAAGGCTTTGAGGCTTGATTCTTGCAGAGCTTTTTCACTTCTGAATCTTGGTCCCCCTAAATGTCTTAGGAAGGCTTCTATTTATAGGAGTTTGGGGGTGGGTGAACGACACGTGGCGGAGTCTGATTGGTGACACATGTCACAGCCTGATTGGTCTACTTATGTCATCACTTACACATGCTGGACTGCTTGTGTCATCGCTTACACGTGTGAGGCTGCTTGTGTCATCGCTTACACGTGCGAGGCTGCTTGTGTCATTGCTTACACGTGCACTGATGCGTGATTGGTTTTTGCATGACACTTGACAAATTTCTATTGACTTCTGAATAGTGATAGCAAAACCTAGTAGCAGTATGTGGTGCTTTGTAATTGGTTGTATTTTGTGGACTTGGTAATGTGACGTATCAGCTTGTGATAGGTCGGGAATTTTCTCTCTATAAATGCCCCCTCGAGACTCGTTCACGCAAACAGTTTCGGAGTATGGTGTGGGAATGAGTTTCGAAAAATAGATCTTTACATTTGACTCTTTAAGTGAAGTAGTTGAAGGTGGTGGAGCTTTCAACAGGATGAGATAATTTCCAAAGAGTAAACCCACCCATATGAAAGGCTTTGATGAGACCGAAAAGTGGTCTGCGAGTATTTGAATGTACTCGCGTGATGGAGCCTTCTCAGCAGAGGTTAAGTTGAAGTAATTTTAAAAGAGTGTTCTATGGTATTTGAAGTGGGTTGGTAAAAGGGAAAGTTATTTGCAAGAAGTTGGATGTACTTGCAAGATTGACTCATTTCAACAAAGATTAAGTTGAGGTAATTTCAGGAGAGTATTTTGGATCGTTGGCGACGATCACAGTGTTTAGAAGATGGGAAATATGAGAGAATGGTGGCTGGGTACAGCATGCAGAGTCATGAGGCTAACCTTGTGTTTTTAAGAAGTCCAGGCGAAGTAATTTTCGAAGAATATACTTTGAATTACGGCAAGGACATGTGGGAAAGTGGTTGAATGTGCATGCGTAATTGTTTCACTCAGGTTAAGTTGAGATAATTTCAGAAGCTTATGGATTTTGGGTATACTGGTGTTGGTGGTGAAGAAGACGGGGATGAAGCAAAGCGAATAGGTGAAACATACGCCACCATGGTGTTGGCCCTGTATGTTGGGGACCTTCTGGTGTAGATGTTTTTGGGAAGTACACATTTGGATATGGAACTGACTACATGCTGAATGAGGTCCGATGACAAGTAGTAGAATATGCGTGCATGATGAGACCATGCCGACGAACGTTAAGTTAGAGTAATTCCAGAAAGTGAGTTTTAAGGTACTAGCAATGATGACCTTTGGGTCCCATAGTAGTGGGGACATGGAATAAGGCTTTAGTGACCATTTACCGGCACCAAAGGCTGAATTCTGATGAGCTGGTGCCTTGGAGGTTGTTTTAAGTGTTGGATGGAAGACAATTTATAGGATACCCCAACACTTTTTACCATCTTCACCTACTGCCACTTGTTGGAAAAGCACAAAAAAATGAAAGATGGAGCTAACTTGTGATTCTGGTCTTAGAAACCAGCCAAGTTGCTGTATGTTCCGAACCACTGCTTCTGCTGGAAGACCAAGCAATTGGAAAGAGACTACGGGAGCCCTGAGGTTAGGAACAGGTGTGTCTGCTGGATTTGGATTTCTTGGCCAACCAAGCCCGAGGAAGCATGGAACCTCAATGCAAACCTTGTTATAAGTAATTTTATGGACAGATGCGGTCATTAAGGGGAGAAACAAAATTTGTTTGGATCTCAAAACTGCAATGATATTGTAAATAGGGTTTTGACCGAACCATGAGAGGGTTGATCTCAAACCGATTATAAAGCAATATCGGTTGCTTGGTGTTGAGAATGATGAGGCCATAGTGAGAAATGATTGTGAAAAGGAGGACTTGAAAATCTGAAAGAAGAAAATCTTCATTTCATGATTCAGTGTGTTTTTTTTTTTCTTTTTTTTTTTTGAATGAGTTCCTGGCAAATCCAGCCCTTCTATTTATATTAGAGAGACGAAGAATGATAGATGGGTAATTGAGAATCGTAGTTGAGAATTTTTGGTGAGAACGGTAGATGGGAACGGTAGGCACCGAACAGGAACGGTAGGTTGAAGACTGGTAGGTATCGAATGGAAATGGTAGGTTGAACTAATGACTCAGTGTAATTTTAAGTTCAAGACACACTTGTGATAGTTTATTTGTATTTTGAAAGGGAAGCCTTGATGAAGTTTAGAGAATAACCTTAAGGAAATCCAGACCAAGTGGATGAATCTCAAATTTTGATCTTGGAAGCTTAAGTTTTGGACATTGCTAGTACTTCAGAGAAGTTGATCAGATTGGTGGTTTCCAAATCATGAAAAATTGAGCAAGAAAAGTCTGGCTTGAAAATCTTGACTTTAAGTCGACTCCAACACAAAAGTCAACTACCTTGGAATCGAGTCATTTGTGCAATTTTCGAGTCTCAAATGATGGAACGGACTCCAAAATCGGAATGTACACAAAAAATTGAGCAAGATAGGTCCATCTTAAAAATTTTGACATTTGGTTAACATTTGCACAAAAGTCAACTTTTTGGAAATTGGATGTTTGCACAATTTCTGAGCTTTGAATGAAGAAACAAGTCCCAAAATCAGAATGTACTCGAAAAATTAAGTGGGACAGGTCCATTTTGAAAATTTTGGCTTTTTGGTCAAGGTCAAAGGTTCATTTGGTCAAAGCATTTTCTCTCTCTCTTTTCTTTTTTTTTTTTTTTTTTTTTTTTTTTTTGCAGGCGGTTCAGACCAGGTCATATTTACGGGTCAATCCAGGTCAAACGGGGTCATTTGGAAAAATGGGTTAGACCGGGTAATGGAGGATGACGTCATTTCTCTATCCCGTGTGTCAACGCCAGCGCGTGAGAGTTTGCCGGCACGTGGGAGCGCATGAACGGGAGGTTTTGAACGTCGATGTCGCCGGAGGCGCATGGAGGCGTGTGGCTTAACGTTTGGGCCTGAATTTTTGGGCTTTGTCGACCTAAGGCCGTAGAAGACTTCTATGGTGTCAGTTTTGTAAAATTGTGAATAGATTTGCACAGCTTTGAGGGGCTAGGCTACGGTTTGTCGCAAGTCTGTGGCGACGCGTGAAGGCGTGTGCAGCCGTTTTTGGGCTTGAAATTTTAAGGTTTTGTAGATCATGGGCCAATGGATCTAGTGGTGACACCAATTTTGTGAAAATTTTCTCAGATTTGTGCAGATTTGAATGAGAAATCCGCGGGACGTTAGGAGTTTGTGGCCGCGCCTGGCTAGACATCTGGGTCTGGCATTTTCAGGTTTGGTGGATCGAAGGCCGTAGAAGTCTCCTATGGTGTCGGTTTCATGGATTTATGGTCTTTGGCGGCTTTGATAGTGGATTAATGTCTTCGGCGACTCTGAGAGTGTTTGACATTGGTACAGCAGCATAAGTGGCTTTGAACAATGTTTGGGCTAGAGCTCCATCCTAGGCCTAGTGCAGCAGTTTTTTAGATGACATGTGTACCTTTGCAAGCCTACAAGCCATCTTTTCTGAGGTCTAGTGTAATATTTTCTTTCTGACAGCATGATACATTTATGGCAATTTACCTTTTTTTTCAAGGTTGGTACGTCACCCTTTGAAAATATGGTACTTCTAACGTTTTACACGTGTTTTTCCTTTTGTCTATTAGCTTTTGAAGATCTCTATATAAAGCCACCCAAGGCATGCACTAATCTATACAAGCAATCTCCAGTGGATAGCATGATACATAGAGAAATTATGCAGAGAAATATATATATATATATATATATATATTTTATGCTTTGTTTTTACTAACTTTTTTTTTTTTAGTTCAAACGTGCCATGAGATTTTCCTCTGACAAATTTTTTTGTTGTTGCTTGTTTTTGTTACACAGCATGCTTTCCTCGATAATTAAGCTGCACTAACACTCGTCTTTTCAACGCAGCCATCTTAAGAGTCTTTGCAACATAGCCGTGCCAAGAGTCTTCACTATGAAGCGGTGCCAGCACTTATCCTTGTATTGAAGCCATGCCAACATTCATTTTTGTCATGAAGCAATATTTGCACTTGCATCTACTATAAAATCGCACCATCATTTGCCTTTGTAATGAAGCTTCACCAGCACTTTTCTTTTGCCATAAAGTTGCCTCGACATTTTATTTGGATTGAGGCCACATCTACAACTCATTCATGCCGAAACTGTGTCAACACTCATTTTTGCCATGAAGCAATGTCAACACTTCATTCACACCTGCACTTGTCATACCATCATTTGCACTGAGGCCGTGACAACATTCATCCTTGCCATGAAGCTATGTCAACACTTCATTTGTGCCGAAGCCATGAAGCCACGTCAACACTCCATTTTCGCCGAAGCCGTGCCAATGTTCATCTTTGCCATGAAGTCACGACAACACTTCATTTGTGCCGAAGCCATGAAGCCATGTCAACACTCCATTTTCACCGAAGTCATGCCAACGTTCATCTTTGCCATGAAGCCACAACAACACTCCATATTAGCACTTGCACTTGCATTGAAGTCACACCAAATATTTAGAGGCAACATAGCTCAGACATCAAGGGTGCATAATATTTGAAGACGCCAGAGCATGCTACAAAGACTTTGAAGATGTTGAAACATGCTACCAAGAATTTTGACATTGCACGAACATGCCCATAGAGGAGAGATGATGTCACACTGACTTCAGATATATAATTTATCATCATTCCGGAGGAAGTTGACGTCATCCAGATTTCAGAGACATGATGTGAAATGACACCACTCAGAAGAGAGATGATGTGGTTCTAATTTCAAAGTTATGAAGTGGTTCTAATTTCAGAGCTATGAAGTGGCACAACCTATAAGAGAAATGGTGTAGCTTAAACTTGCAAGGTACAAGAAGATGCCCCCATGAGATAAGTGATGCAAAACATACTTCAGAAAAGTGGGAGAATATCCATTGAAGATGGGTAATGCAATAAAGACTTCATTTCTTGCAAAAGAAGTTGGAGATTTTGTTTTACTCCACAACCAAGCATCAACTTATATTCATCATCATTTTAAAGAAAGTTAAGCAATGTCAACTCCTTACAGTCTTCATTTTCTACTACAACGGTCTTTGATCATCCTATTGAACAATCGTCTATCTTTAAGCTTGCCAACCAAAGGGACCTTAAAAACGCATTAATGACTGTTGGAAAACTCCTCAAGTTAGACTAACCATCCTTCTTCTTTTCATGTGACTGAACTTAGTGACAAGTACTAAGCTACCTACGTACCCCGAAGAGGGATCAAGTCATCACGTAGTTCAACATTTTTTTTTTTGATGATTTTTTTTTTTTTTTTTTGATGATCTTTTTTTTTTTTTTATAATTTTTTTTGGATGATTTTTTTTCTTTTTTTTTTGTTTTTTTGTTTTTTTTTTTTTTTTGTTTTTTTTTTTTTTTAGTGCGTGACTGAACTCAGCAAAAGATACTAAGTTGCCTACATACCCCAGAAAGGGATCAAGTCATCATGTAGTTCAAAAGATTTTTTTTATTTATTATTATAAATTTTTTTTTCTCTTTTTCTTATGTGTTTTTGCAAAAAGGGAGACGCAGTGTGTAATAATGGGTATCACCACTAATCGAACCCAAGACCTTGGCCTCAAGGGAGACACGGGTGTCTAACCACTACGCCACACTCGCAATTGGTGACATGGAGTAGGATTAATTTCTCCTTATTGGTACGCTTTCAAGGGTAATGGGAAGACATCATGTACTCTTGCAGTGCTACAATGGGTTGTTTAAACTCTTACCAAGGAGCAATCCTTGATTTTCAAGCATAGAAACGTTTGAGGAACTTCTCATTGATGGGGCCGATCCTTACACCATCATTATCAATCTACTTGTAAGCTCCATTGGTGTAGACTTCTTGCACAACATAAAGTCCATCCCATTTTGAAGTGAACTTATTGCCTGTACGATGAGTTGTGATGATAGGTTTTCGAATGGCGAGGACTAAGTCACCAACTTGGAATGATCCTGGTTTGACTCTTTTATTGAATGTGCTTGAAAGACGAGCTTGATAGCATTCAAGGCGTTGTTGGGCCTCGAGCCTTTTTTCATCAAGTGCCTCTAATTCTTGCAACCTGAGCTTGGCATTTTCTTCTCCAGTCAATCCTTCTTGAATGGCAATCTGTAATGATGGGATTTGGCATTCTAAAGGAAGGACGGCTTCCACTCCGTAGACAAGAGAATATGGCGTTGCTTGAGTAGGCGTTTGAAATGTTGTTCGATATGCCCATAATGCTTCTCCGATTCTTTCATTCCAGTCTCACTTTGTCTTGGATACCACTTTTTTCAATAAACTACCAAGTGTTTTGTTAAACGCTTCAGCTAGTCCATTTGCCGAGGCATTGTACATAGAGGAGTTGTATTGTTTAAATTCAAACTTCTCGCATAGCTCTGTCATCAGCCTATTGTAGAATGGTTTGCCATTATCAGTTATGATATACTAAGGGACACCATACTGATAGATCAAGTGAGTTCGAATGAAATTGACCACCGTTTCTTTCTTCACTTCCCTAAGGGGTACAGCTTCCGCCCATTCCGAGAAGTAGTCAGTTTTGGCCAAGATGTACAAGTGGCCACCAGATGACTTTGGTAATGGCCCTATTGCATCAAGCCCCCATGCATCAAAAGGCTAAGAAGTTACAGTTGGGTGTAGAGGTTCTGGTGATTGATGGATGAAGTTTGCGTGATACTGACAAGCTTCGCACTTCTTAGCGCATTCCATAGAATCTTGAACCATTGTAGGCCAATAGTAACCCATTCATTTGATCCTATAATGTAACTTAGGACATGACTGATGTGCGCTGCATATTCCAAAATGAGCCTCCTCTAAGGCTTGTTTAGCCTCCTCCTCTCCTAAGCAACTTAGAAACAATCCATTAAATGAACGGCGGAAGAAAGTGTCTTTATAGTAAATGAATCGAGCAGCCCTCCGCCGAATTTCAATCTTATGGCGTTTATCATCCAGGAGTCTTCCATGTTGAAGGTATTCAATGATCGCTTGTCGCCAATCTTCTTTTTCAACAAGGCATACAGAAATGATGTTGACTTGTTCTTCTTCTTCTTCTTCAACCACGAGAGGTACCACCCACCTTTGGGAAATAACAACTTTGGTTGTCTCTTCTTAGGATAATGCTAAGGCAGTAGCCAAATTAGCTAAAGCATCGACCTATCTATTCTCCTTCCTTGGTATATGCTCAATGTGATGGCCTCAAAATTTGCTACCAACTTCTTCGCATATTTGCAATAGGGGATGAGGTCTTCTTTCTTGACGTCATATTGCTCCAAGATTTGGTTAATAACTAATTTGGAGTCTCTCAAGATCTCAAGTTACGATATGCCCATCTCAATGGCCATTTGTAGACCAATAATCAATACTTGATATTCGGATACGTTGTTAGAGCAAAGTTCGCTTAATGAGAAAGAGTATAGAAGTATTTGTCGTTGTGGAGAAATAAACACTACACCTGCACCCGCTCCTTCTTGACGTGCAACCCCATCGAAAAACATCATCCATGGTGGCATTACTTCAATGTAAAACACATCTTCATCTGGGAAATCATCAGAGAACTCCCAATCAGACGAAACTGGGTGATCAGCTAAGAAATCTGCCAATACTTGTCCTTTGACAGCTTTTTGTGGAATGTATGCAAGGTCATATTGCTGTAGCAAGACTACCCATCGAGCTATACGACCCGAAACCATTGGCCTGGAGATGACATATTTGATCGGGTCCACCTTTGCTATCATTAAATTGTCACGCCCCAAACCCAACAATAAAGATAGGCATGTGACAACTGCCGCACACTTATAAAGTAAGTACCCTACAAGTGTGCAAGGCCTTGTTATCAACTAAAATTTATCCTCAAAAAATTAAATCAATTAAATCCAAAATACCTCAATAATTTCTTTATGAATAGATCTCCAATAATTTAATAAGAATAAAAATCCAAACCTTACGTACATAATGCCAATTGGCCAATAAATATAAAACTATTAGAAGACCATTCAATCCCAAAATCATTAAACTTCTTTTCTCGCTCACGACACAGTCATCAAAGCTCCCAAAACTTGTTATTCTTCATGATCTGAAATTGGAAGGGAAAAAGGGGGGGGGGGGGAGCTGACAACTCAATAAGTAACCCAAAATCCTAATAAGTTCTATCAAGCAATAGATCTACAAAGTAATAAGATGTAATATGAACCTTCAAAAGTTATAATATGCTATGGGTTTTCAAAAATAACTAAAGAAGTTTCATAGTCTTAAAATAATAAGTTACAAATAGATCACATACTTTAATCTTACAAATATATCATAAATAGTTTAGAAAGTAGTCAGTTTTTTTTTTTTTTTTCCAAATATCATAACCTATAACTTACAATAGGTTCTAAAAATACGTAAGCAGTTTTAATGACTCAAAATAGTTCAAATACTCAAACATTTTCAAAGTCACATATGTAGTTTTAAGGACTCAAAATAGTTCAAATGTTCAAACGTAATTCATATTCTTAACAATCTTATGATTATGGATACGCTATATCCTCGTGACTGGGTATCAGAGCACCAATGATTAACTCCCATTAGTTTGGGTATCAGAGTACCAATGAATAACCCCCATTGGCTGGGTATCAGAGTACCAATGAATAACCCTCATTGGATGGGTATCAGAATTAATTCATAGTCAGATTATCTATAATCATATATAAGAAATCATAGTTTCTACCAAAAATATATCTTATTCAAATACATATACATATATATATATATATATATATATATAATCATATATTCAATATTCAATATTCAATATTCAAATCTATTTGTGATATTTCTATATCCTTTACTATAAATCAATATAGCTAAAAACAATTAAATAAAATACGTCATATATTCAGTAATCAAATATATTTGTGATAATTCTTTAGTTGAAATCAGTAATACAATAGAAATAAAATTGTAACAACTAAAAACAATTTTCAGTAGTTAAAATTAAGCAAAATAAAATCAATTAGGATAAGGTTACTTTCCTCAATCCAAAGCTTATTCAAAAATCCTTGCAGTTTCCCAAGACCAATCCAATGTAAACCTTTTAGCAAACTAAATAAAGAATTTACTCCGAACAAGTTTGTCACTTAGATCCTTGGACCTCAAATCTCAATGTCATCCAACACCACAGAGACAACAAGGCAAAGATGCTTTACATGTGAAAAGACTAAATCCTTGGAAACCTTCAAATAATTGGTATTGGCTTCATCTTTTATCTATCAATAAGGAACCTTGATGACAAGTCAGTATTGCCCATAGTGGGCAACACACATCTAGTTACATTGCCCTCAATAAGATTCATGGAATAAAAGTGATGTGCTTTTAGTGGTGAAATTTTGCTTGACTGGACATATACTGGTTGGTTTCTTAGATAGGAGAAAAGATGAGGAGGGGGGGGGGGGGGTGGACCGTATATGCTTGCATGTAGTGCTCCAGTTTGTCTATGGCAAAGAAAAGAGCGAGGCATATCTTTTCGATTGGAGAATAATTTAATTCAGCCTCATTGAGAGTTCGACTTAGATAATAAAGGGCTCTTTCTTTCCCCTCCTTATTTCCTTGCGCCATAAGAGCACCTAGAGACTTTTCTTAGGCCGCAATATATAGCACCACAGGCTTTCCTGGGATAGGAGCACCTAAAACTGGAGGATTGAGCAAGTACCTTTTGATGTGTGCAAAAGCATTGCTACAATCCTTATCCCATTCAAAGTGCACATCCTTTTTCATCAATCTATTGAAAGGTTGACATCGACCAGCCAAGTTTGAGATAAATCGTCATATGTAGGCCAATTTTCCCTGCAAGCCTCTAAGTTCTCGCAGATTCTTGGGCTCTGGCATTTTCTGGATAGCTTCAATTTTGGACTGGTCAATTTCAATACCGCAATGCCTCACAATGAAACCAAGAAATTTTCAGATGTTATGCCAAAAGCACATTTGCGAGGGTTCATTTTAAGCTAATACTTTCTCAGGCAGCTGAACACAGATCGTAGATCTACCAGATGGTCTTCCTTCCTTTTTGTTTTAACCACCAAATCATCGACGTAACACTCCACGTATTTATGAAGTACATTATCAAAGATCTTCTACATGGCCCGCTGATAAGTAGCACCAGCATTCTTTAGTCCAAAAGGCATCACTTTGTAACAGTAAATTCCCTTAGGAGTACGGAAAGCTGTAAGCTGCTCATCCTTAGGATTCATTCGAATTTGGTTGTAACCCAAAGATCCATCCATGAAAGATAAAGCTTCATGACCAATAGTGGCATCAACCATGACCTCAGTGATGGGTAATGGAAAATCATCCTTGGGACATGCATTGTTCAAATCACAGAAGTCAGCACATACCCGGATTTGTCCATTCTTCATTTTGACAGGAACAATGTTAGCGATCCACTCTGGGTACTGTACCCGGCATTGTTCAAATCACAAATGAAGCTTGCCTCAATTAGCTTATTGACCTCGATTTCTATTTGAGGGATAAGCTCTGGCCGAAAGCATCTTTGGGTTTGTTTGATTAGGCGCACACCCTTCTTTACTGCCAAATGATGTAGAGCAATACTTGGATTGAGCCCGAGCATTTCCTTGTAAGTCCAAGCAAACACATCTTTGTATTCTACTAGGAGCTTGAGGTATCCTTCTTCCTCTTCAAGGGTGAGAAGTGCACTGATGAAAGTTGGTCGAGGTTCTTCAGCAGTTCCTAAATTGATCTCTTTAAGTTCATCAACTGTAGCTTGTCCTCCATCTTCCAAGGCTGGAGGAGCTTCATTGACCTCTTCATTGGTCGCTTCAGCATCTGACAGTGTATCCTCTTCTATTGTAATATGAAATAAGGATGATACCTCTTCAATTTCCTCATCGTGGATGGGTGACTGACTTGTATGTACAATCGTTCATCTTTTGACTTTGAGCGATCCTTCAGTGTTGATATCCAAGTTAAAGTTACGTTTCATGCGTGAGGAAATGCTACTGCGGATCTTATCATTAGCTTTCTTCTACCCTTAAACGTCAAAGTTTATTGAATTTTGAGAATAACTATCAATAGGCCTTTTTGTTGCCCCCAGTCGATCAAAGACCGATTTACAAGCAAGAGTGTCCCGATTTGGTGTTAAAAAAGTTGTATTTAACCTGTTGAACACTGTGATTCGTGATAACGAGGCCTCGATGTGATCAAACACTGAGACACGGGGTGAAGAATGGTCTTTTCTTTGATTCAAACTTTCGCCGACCTCCACTGTTATGTATTGGGAACTTGAAGGATTGCTTCTTTTCTTGATCCATATCTAAGCTGGTTGTTGAGGAGTATAACCTAATCCGGTCTTTGGGATAGGAATTTCATGCCCTTCAAGCCGCATTTTCCTTTGTGTTTTGCTAAGGCCATGCATCTTTTCTCTGGTGGCTTCTGGAATTAGCTTCCCTAATTCCTCTTGTTTTGAGAAATTGTAACATGCTTTGGCTAACAGCCTATATGCCTTTAGGTCGAACCATTCTTTCATCCGCTCACTTGGTAGAATACCATGCTTTATCAGACTTTGCGAAGACCTCACGAATCCGTTTAACGGCTTCGAAGGCAAAGGATTTGTGGATGAAGTTAAAGACATGACATGATTTTCTTTCAATATGGCTACATCCTCCATCGTGAGCTTTGCAGGAGGCTTCCCCATGTCTGCTGTAGGTTGAAGGCATTCCGCGAATGGTGATTGTCCATTCTTGCGGTGTGATAATGGTATATACCGGAGGAATGGAGGGCTATTGGAAGACGTTGAGATTTCCACTCTCACTGAATTATTGGTAGATTCAGTAGAATGATCATTCTCATATTCTGGACCTTTCTTTGGGGAAGAAATGTCCTTTTTGGCGATGAATTTAACATGCTCCTTTTCACCCTGTTTACTTTTCATAGACAGGATCTCAACTGGAAGAACCTCACTAGAAATGTCTTCTTTTGCATAAAATTTTGCATCAGCAAAATGAGCTTCGGTCTCTGCAAAAGGCATCAAATCGGCATCGACCTTTTTTATTCCATTTTGAAAGAACTTGAAGCATTGATGCAAGGTCGATGGCACTATTCCATTTTCATGGATCCAGGGACGTCCTAACAACATGTTGTAGGTCATCTTAGCATCAATGACGTGGAACAAGACGTTACTTGTCAATTCTCCAATGATCAATTCTAGGTGGATCAGGCCAATTGCACGTTGTCCTCCTTGGTTAAAACCTTGGATGACCAAACGACTGTGTGATAATTCTTCCATAGTAAAACCTAGTCGTTTCATGGTCATTTTTGGAAGTATGTTAACGGCTGAACCTCCGTCAACGAGGATACACTTGATCCTTTGTTCACGAGCATAACCAGAGACATAGAATGGGCGATTGTGGGGCTTAGAGCCTAACAATAGATCCTCATCAATGAAAGTTAAGTCTGGAGAGCATGCGAAATATCCCTATGTTTGTTGAAGCATATTGGTATGAGGGGTGTATATCTCTGGCTTTTCAAGAGCTTGGGTAAGCACTTCTTTTGGTGATGTGGAGGATTACAAGGGTTTAATTTCATCGAACTGAGATTGGAGTTCCTCCAAAGATGACAAGGTCTCTTTTGGACCACCATGGTAAACATCCTCCTTTTCGTCTTGAATTTCGCAACGAGAGACAATGTGGACAGCCTCGACTGAATCATTTTGAAAGAATTTTCTGGGGAAGAATTCTTCCAATGTGATGAGCTTTTGAGATTTTTGGGTTTGTGCTGAATCTTCATACACTTTTGTTCCCAGTCTCCTTTGCCTCTTATCACTCATTCTTTTTTACCAAGGCTGAATCTAGTTTTGTGCTCTTCTGGACTCTTGGGTGATCAAATGAAGAGGGAATGCTCGTTTCTTCTTCCATCTCTTGCGAGCAACCATCGTCCAACCTTCTTCCTCATCCATCATTAACCTTTTATCATCATTTGAATTATAACCAAGTGCTTTTTGTGAGAGTTGAACTTGAACCAGTTCCAGAGAACCAAAATAAATGAGCGTGGTATTTGCCCCTTGCTTAGTAGTCGGAGACATGGAACTAGGTAACCCACAAGAAAATGTGACAAGGTTTGATTGAGCAACATCATTAAAATCCAAGTCGATTTTCCTTTCCTTGGCTAGCTTCATGATGAGTTCTTTATGAACAAAGCATTTTTGGATTGGATGACTTATGATGCGATGATACTTACAATAGTTCGGGTCATCAACTTTTCTCATCTCTTCCGATCGTTTGTATTCTAGCAATTCAATTAATTTCAACTTAAGCAGTTGTTCTAGTATTTCAGGCATATCGGCATCTAGGAAAGGATAGACCTTTTGTTCCCATTCCTTAAGTGATGAGCGATGCGTCTCACGCTGTTGGTCTCCTTCAAGCCTCTTTTCATTGGCCTTCACATCTCTTGTTGAAATTTTGACTGGGGCAAGATTGACATTCATTGAGTCTTTAATATTACTTTTCGCATTCTTGTCATTTTTCCTTATTTCCCATCTTTCTTTCCTTTCCTCAGGTACGGGAGGTTTCGTATTTCCATGGCTAGAAATACTTAATTCCATGTCATGCGCATGTGTTGCCAACTCTTCAAATGTTCGGGGCTTTATCCCTTAAAGGATGTAAAGAAGTCCCCAATGCATGCCTTGGATACACATCTCTACAGCAGATATTTCAGAAATTCTATCCTTGCAATCTAGACTCAAAGAACGCCATCGATTGATATAATCAACGACAAGCTCATCTTTCCACTGTTTAGTATTGGTAAGCTCCATCATGCTTACCGTGCGTCATGTGCTGTAGAATCGGTTGAGAAATTCCCTTTCAAGTTGTTCCCAACTATCGATTGACTTGGGCTCTAAGTCTGTATACCAATCAAAGGCATTCCTCTTTAGTGAACGGACAAACTGCTTTACAAAGAGGCCTCCTTGAGTCTCTGCGTTCTCACAAGTTTCTACAAAGTGAGCAATGTGTTGCTTAGGGTTTTCTTTGCCATCAAATTGCAAGAACTTAGGAAGTTGATACCCATTTGGCATTCTCATGTTATCAATGTGCTTTGTATAGGGTTTGGAATATATGAAAGAACTTGTAGAAAAACTTCCATATTGTGCCCGAATGGTATTTGTAATCATGTCCTACAGTTGTTGGACAGATATCGAGGCCATTGAGGTGGAATGTCCGTGTTGAGAAGTGCCTTCACCTCCTTTTCCTTTATCACCCCTGGCGTTTTCTCCTTTCAAGGTAAAGCCAAGTGGGTGCTCAGGGCCAAGACTTGATTCACCCGAATCTTGTACCTCCAGCTTGTTCATTAGGGTTGCAATTTTGACGTCCTTTTCTTCAAGTGCTTTTATGGGAAGGATGACCCTTTGTTCCATTTCAGCCATCTTTTCTTCCATGGTAGAGGTGTTAGTCATCATCACTGGCATGATCTCTATTGATGATGGAGAAAATGATGAAACAGGATGAGTCAGAGGTACTTCACTCTTTAAGTTTCTCATTACAAGTGAAGAGTTGATAGAAAAGGTCTTTGTTGGGGATGATTCATTACTGATCTCCAAATCCTTTGAAGCAGATGAATCTTTAGCGGTAGCTTTCCTATTTGCCAGAAAGTCCAGAGAGGTGACAGTAGGAGGTTGGCTTTCTTTGGTTGGTTGAGGTTGGAGTCAATCAAGAGCTTTGGACTGACTGCGAGTGATTGGGCTGACATAATCATCAGCACTGGAATCATCAACCACTGATTTTCGGACATTCTTACTAGAGGCCATTGAAGCTAGTAGCAAAATGATGTCGAATTTCTTTTCTTTTGAAGGAGAAAGAGATGAGAGGCAGAGAGGTCCCATCGGGCGTGCCAGAATTTGTAAGCGACTAAATTTCTAGTTTGAAATAAATCAAACAAGTAAAATAGTTTCACAAATGCGAATTTGTATTGATAATCGTGTGGTACAATTCTCTGAAATTACAAAAGAATGATCCTCTGATTCAATCTCCTTGCCAGACTTATTGATTGGATTTGTAGTAATGTGATTTTGACTTGAACACAAAATATCCTTCAATTTGGTTAAGGGATGGATCGAAGAATGCTGAAACGGAATTACAATGAATCTCTGGCTATGAGCTTGTTAGAAATCCTTTGTTCTTCACGTTCTTCGTGTTCATCGTGTGTTCTTCGTTTTCAAAGGTTTGCGGTGGAAGTTCTTCGGGGTTTTAGAAGCTTGGATCCATAGAGCTTCACTGATTTGTGATTTGTTGATGTTTTCGGATACTTTAGGCTTGATTCCCGCAAACTTTAAGATCTAGGCAGATAGTCTGGATGATTTTGCTTCGAATGTTCTTCGATTTTGGGGTTGAAGTTCTTGATGCTCTTGAAGGCTTTGAGGCTTAATTCTTGCAGAGCTTTTTCACTTCTAAATCTTGGTCCTTCTAAATGTCTTAGGAAGGCTTCTATTTATAGGAGTTTGGGGGGTGGGTGAACAACACGTGGCGGAATCTGATTGGTGACACATTTCACAGCCTAATTGGTCAGCTTATGTCATCGCTTACACATGCTGGACTGCTTGTGTCATCACTTACATGTGTGAGGCTGCTTGTGTTATCGCTTACACGTGCGAGGTTGCTTGTGTCATCACTTACACGTGCACTGATGCGTGATTAGTTTTTGCATGACACTTGGCAAATTTCTGTTGGCTTCTGAATAGTGATAGCAAAACCTAGTAGCAGTACGTGGTGCTTTGTAATTGGCTGTATTTTGTGGACTTGATAATATGACGTGTCAGCTTGTGATAGGTCGAGAATTTTCCCTCTCTACACCACCATAGCTGATTTTTTTTTTTTTTTTTTAACAATAAAAATGAAAATGTGCCAAGCTCCAACCCAATGCCCTTAAAAAAAATATAAATAAGTAAATAAAAAAGAGGTGAAAATGAAAATATCAATGGCTTGCATGTTTATATAAATACTCTTTCCGTTCTCCTTTCCAGGGCACACATTCAACTCAAAGCCCTTCAAAAGTTTTGAATTTTAGCACCAAGCTACTGTCTAAGCAAAAATGAACTCAGGTGCTATTGTGACTGGTGAGGGGAAGAGTTCCAAGCCTAGGTTGGCATGAATAGATGGGCGTTTATCCTAGATTTTATCCTTAGAATAGTTGCAATTAATTCTGGATTAAAACGCAAACTAAGGAGAAATCATGACTATAGTATTTTTCTTGGTACTTTTTTTTAGAGAAAAAAATCAAATTATAGATTATTTTTTATGTAATGGGCTAAATAAGTTACAAATTTGAATGATTAAGGTTTTTTGTTTTTTGTTTTCAAATAGGCTTTTTGTTGAATAATTGTTCACTTGTTGTTTGGTTTAGTCTTGTTTTTATTTGGATTTTTTTATGGTTATTTTGGCTAATTTTTATTGTTGTTATTAAGCCTTTGTTTTGGGTATAAGAGGTTAAGGATTATGTTTGAGCGCCAAAATCATTTTTGGAATAATGCTATATCCATAACATTTTCACAACAAATCTTACATGATAAGCTGTTATTGGTAGATTTAAAAGTGATGTTAGTGATGGACCCAAATTAGAATCAATAATTGCGTACTACATAGGATTTGTTGTGAAATTATTATAAAATTTTTGTAAATGTATCATTACTCTTATTTTTGCTGTACTCAAATTCTTGTGATTTTCAAGTCAGGGTGTTCAACATTTCTATTAGGGTAGCCCATTAGGTTAATTTAGTATGTAATTTTTTTGTGGCAAATATATATACATTTTTTTGCAAGTCAGGGTGGTTCGATGACCACCCTAGTACTATGGTTAATTTCTTTTTAATAAAAGTACATGGTTTTTCTTCTAAAAAAAAATAATAATAATAATAATAATAACTCTATACTTCAAATTTAAATATGTTTCAATTGCCAAGAGTATTGTAGTTTAATTGGTTAGCACCTCTTATATGCCCATGACATTGAGGGTTCATATCCCCCTCTTCCATTGTAATTAGAAAAAATAAAAAATAAAAAAGAAGAAGTTCCAATTAACATCGTTAGCCTATTTATGATGATGTCACTAATAGAAATAGTTCATACAAAATGGCGTCACATGTGCATATTATATATTAACACTATGTCTATGCCACACAATATTGTTTTTTCAAAGAATCTTTTATTTAAAAAACCGTTTTTGAAAGTGTATAATTTAGTGTGCGTTTGGATCTTGATTATAAGTCTATCGTTTATTTTCCTACTATTTACGAATCTCACGTAAGTTACATACTTATTTTATTTAACATTTTATATTTATTTATAGTATTTTTAGTAAAATGTTTTCATCAAAAAGCTAGATAAGTAATTCCCAAATAAACACTTCAATTCAAATTTTCTAAAATTTTGGGTTTAAATGGAATCTATAGTTCCACACTTAAAGTTATAGGTTTTTTTTTTTTTTTTAATGATAATTTGAAAATTTGGAGAGAAAGATGTGAATTATAGATGTTTCCATTAGAAATACCAAGAAATGTCTAGAAGTATAAGCTTCTTGGCCTCTAAGTTCTCTCTCTTTTTTTTTAGGGAAGGCCTCTAAGTTAAATGGTTAAAAATGTATTAAAAACTATATTTTTTTTTTGACCTATCAATTATTAGCATTCCATTACAACATACATTGCGCATTGCATGGGTTAAAACTTGATTTTCCTAATTCTTAAACTTCTCACCATTAAGTAGATCCTACACTTTGTGTAATGTCTCAGACCTCTCTCTTCATTTGAGTTGTAAACGAGTCAAGCATTATGATATTCAAGCTTATTTAGTTTACTTTGCTAAATCAAGATTGAGCTCAATTTTAATGTTCTAGCTTAGTTGGTTAATTTGCCAAATGCACACGAACTTTGTTCAGTTGGTTAGATAACTTTACTGAAAACAATTTTCAGTTAATAAGTAAGATCCAACTTTTCATTGAAAAAAAAAAAAAAAAAAAAAAAAAAGCAAAACATTGATAATGAATTTATATATTGAAGTCTCACTATTTTATACCCTACATCGCTAAATCTATAGATATAAATTATTTTTTCATGCTTTAGAAAATTCCATAGTTTAAATTTAATCTAGACATTGTGTAAAGGCATTGTTTGCATCATCCAATGGTAATGTGACACATCAAATTTTTACGCAAAAAAATAAAAAATAAAAAAAAAATAAAGAAAAAGAGCATAACACACATAATCACACTCTCATAAATACATAATATAATAAAAATAAAAACCTAAATCAGCCGAAAAAATCCATAGCCATGGCCAATTGATTCCTTCAGCTCGTTGCCACCATCAGAAGCGGTGGTTTCTAGACCCACATTCCCTCTATGATTAACTCTCTCTTTCTTATCTCACTAGATCAGATCCCCAAAATCAATATTTCTTGAGTGTTTAAAAAAAGTCTATATGTAATAATGATATCTTCCATTTCAGGTACACAAAAGCTTGATAAGTGGCAATGGCAACAGATGGTGTCAATTCATCAGAGGCTGGTAAATGCTATATTTTCCCATCGTTTAATTGTGCTGGCATTCAATGAGTTCTTCAAGAAATGGATATTTCTGACAAAGATATCATATCACTATAGTCAACAATTAAATTCAAATAAAATTTCCAGTCAATTTTGCTTTAGAATCAATTTTCCATTTAAATTAAATATACATTCAATACGAATAAAAAATACTTATCCTACTACATATAAGTGTTTCATTTTATACTATTCTGATTATAGATTGTCAAACATCATTTCTTTTCCAGTATTATAAAGTAACCCAAATATAAAATGAAAAATACAAAAATAAGATATAAGACGTAATGAAATTGGTAGAAGATAAAGTAAAACATCAAGAGTGATGGATATTTCATTCTAAAAAAAAAGAGTGATGGATATTTCTTCTCCAAAAGAAAAAGAAAGGTGATAGATGTATTTTATTCAATTAAATATTTGCACTATGATTTTTACTAATTACACGAAGAATTTCCTCACACATGATTCATGAAGCAGCCCGTACTGAGCGCTCTGGGCTTTACTTGGCTGCACTGAAAGGTGACTCGAAATCTGTTCAAGGCATGCTAAAAATTCAAAGAGAAATTACCAAGGCAAGAGAAACCACACTTCATGTTGCTGCTGCAGCAAACAAGGAAGAGTTTGTAAAGAATTTAGTGAGTAATGCAATGAATAGCAAAGATCTAAAAGTTGAAAATATTGCTGGACACACGGCCCTATATGGCTGCTTTGTCAGGACATAGTCAAATGGTGCAGCTTCTTTATTCTGAAACTAATAAGATGGTTTGCCAGTGGGATGAAAATGAACAAGCTGAATTATTTATCACTTGTGTTAGGGGTGGCTTATACGGGCACAAAATGGGCTTCTGCCCTTTTCCACAAAACTAATTAGCCTTTTGCCCTTCTTCCCAAACTAAATAGGGAAATGTCCCTCTTTTGAAACTCGACTTTTTCAAAATCGAGTTAAATCCTATAGTGACGTTTTTAAGGACCTATAGTGACGTTTTTAAGGACCTATAGTGGCGTTTCGTAACTTGATATCCATAAAATCAAGTTATAGGCAATTTTATTGCCTATAACTCGATTTTGTGAATATCAAGTTTTAAAACGTCACTATAGGTTCTTAAAACTTCACTATAGGTCCTTAAAAACGTCACTATAGGGCTTTAGAATTTTTTTTTTTTAACTCGATTTTGAGAAAGTCGAGTTTTAAAAGAGGGACATTTCCCTATTTAGTTTGGGAAAAAGGGCAAAAAGCTAATTAATTTTATGGAAAAGGGCAAAAACCCATTTTGTCCGCTTATACGGTAAGCATAAGTAATTATAATTACTCTTGTCAAAAAAGAAAGTATTTATAATGTTTCTTGCTTTTTTTGGGAGGGTGGATTTCACGGTTTGATTTTTTCAGTCTAGAATTGATTTGAAGTTAAAAACGGTAGTCACAGCTTAAACATGCATGTTGTGAAAAATTAACACAATCTAAGCCACTCCTTTAATTTATAAATAAGGAAAATTTACACAACTTCACTCATTATTGAGGGCAGTGTTAATTTATTTATTGATTTATATTTTCAATAGTTAGAACGAGGAAGAGAAGATCTGAATCTTAGATGTCATGGACACACCAAGATGTTGAATAAGTGATAGTTTTAGCTTGTTGACTAAGTGATAGTTTGAATTTAAAATAGTATTTTGCACATGGGTTCTAGTTAGCTTAATTAGTAAATCTCTTGTCATCAAATAAGAAAAACTCATCTACACAAAAAAATCAAGTGTTTTGATCTGATAATAAAGAACAATCATCAAAGCTCTATCTCAAAAAAAGAAAAAGATCTTGTACTAATGGTTTTCTCCACTTAATAATTTACCCTATAATTGAATAGAGGTAGATGGAAGGAAGGGAGAGAAAAGGAGTATAATATTCAATTTTTATTTTTCATAATACAATTCGTTCTTAAAAGCTTTTTTCTTTTTCATAAGTAAACATTACAAGCTTGAGTGTAGAGAGTTAGAGATATATGAATGCATAATTTCCCCTCCTTTTTCCATTAGAAAAAGATGCCATAATTTCTATTGTTTAAAATGTTTGTGATATGTTTTACTTTGTCATTTATAAAAATTATAATAAAATATATCATTTTTATTATAAAAAATATTCATTGTAATTATCCTCTTATCAAATTGTATATGCAAATGTATATAAAAGTAACATTTATCGTTTAATATATTTGGAATTTATTTATTTTTATATTTTTATATTTATTAGACAACAAATTTTGATTTAAACTGATTAAAAATTCTTATTTGTGATCAATATAACTTAAAGGGTAGTTAATAATATATATATATATATATATATATATATATATTTATATATATATATATAAATCATATTAAAGATGTGTGTGTGACCTGAAAAAATATTGATAATTTAGCTAGCTGGGCCACATTGAAAAACATTTCTAATTTTGCCAAAGAAGAAGGAAATGAGAATGAATAAAATTTTGGAATAAAAGGAGATGATGGACTAGGGAGAGGAGATAGGAATACAAGGGAAGGTTAAGCATTTAATTCAGATGAGTAATTTGGTATCAAAGTAACAGCTGACTCGGGGATTTTTGTATGGATTTATATATAGATTGTTCATCTTAACCTGAGAACTTAAATTTTTAAAAAATGCTATATCAACAATATTTTTACAATAAATTTTAAAAGACGGGTTGTTACTAGTAGGCAAAAAAATAATTTTAAATGTGAGCTCAAATTAGAACCAATAACACAACTTACTACTTGTTTCTAAAAAAAATAAAAAAATAAAAAACAAAAAAAAAAATTGCCACTTATAATTTCTGTGAAATTATTGTAAAAATATTATGGACATAACACTTCTCTAAATTTTTAACTTGGATGCTCGGCCAAACTGTACCATGCTATCATTTTTTTCTTTTGATCTCATACTATGCTATCATTTTTGTTTGCTTGAAACTATAGTATCTGTTTGGTTTTAAATCCCTATAAACTAGATTGTTTAGCCTAATTAATTAATCAAGTGAATACCTAAGTTTATTATTCAAATCTAGGTTAAAAAAATAAAGTCATATCATGTAAAGCAAAGGAAAATAAAGAATATAATGATATGATCACCCAGGAAAACCAAACCAGTAAAAAATCTAGAGAAGATTAACCTAGTTATCCTCAAGGTAAAAAGCAAATCCACTATAGAGAATCGAAGTTTACAATAATATTTAGACCATTAACATCATATTACCACCACATATAAAACTTACTAAGACGACCACATACAAGTTTCAAATTCACAGACTCCTTCTCTATTAGGCCTTTACAGCACAAGCACCCACACTTGTGACAAAAAACACAAACTCTCCTATTTGTGACTCCAAAACCACCTTTGAAAGTTTAGATTAAACACCTTTGATGACTAGAGAAAGCAGCAACTTTTACAATACTGGATCTTGAGATTTTTCAAGGAATAACACTGGTAGAAGATATGAGACAGCTTTTTGGGTACAATACCTTAAATACAAAAGATGCACACTCTTCTCTCTCTAAAAAGCCTTATAAAAAGTGCTTAGGGTTTCCTTTATATACTAAAAAAAGTAGATCTGAAACCCTGATCCTTTTTGGGCTTGAACTGCTGTTTGGGCTTAATTAAAATTCTGCAGACCCGTGTTTCAATTGGTCGAGCCTGTTTCTCGATCGATCGAACCAAGCAGTTTCTGAACTTTTCTTTCTACAGCTTGTATATTCTTGAATCTTGACTTGTATTACCTTGAGCATTGTCTAATAATACATATAGACTTTGGGATCTATATCTGAATAAGTTTGTATTCATGATTTGCCAATTGTTCTAAATTTTTAGAACCTAACAGTATCCATTGTTCCAAAATATTACTTCCATTTATTTTATTTTTTTTCTTTGAATTTTTGTTTATGGAACAAATAATGCAAGAGTTGCCTTGGAAATGCTCAAGGCCAACCCCAATTTAGCTACCGCTAAAAACGAAGACAGAGAGACTGCATAGCATGTATTAGCTTTACCATGCTATCATTTTTTTTTTTTTGATCTCATACTATGCTATCATTTTTGTTTGCTTGAAACTATAGTATCCATTGTTCCAAAATATTACTTCCTTCTTTTTTTTCCTTTTTTTTCTTTTTTTTTTTTTTTTTGCTTTGAATTTTTGTTTATGGAATAAAAAATGCAGGAGTTGCCTTGGAAATGCTCAAGGCCAACACTAATTTAGCTACCATTAAAAACAAAGATGAAGAGACTGCATTGCATGTATTAGCTTTACCATGCTATCATTTTTTTATTTTGATCTCATACTATGCTATCATTTTTGTTTGCTTGAAACTATAGTATCCATTATTCCAAAATATTACTTCCCTTTTTTTTTTTTTTTTTTTTTTGCTTTGAATTTTTGTTTATGGAATAAATAATGCAGGAGTTGCCTGGGAAATGCTCAAGGCCAACCCTAATTTAGCTACTGTTAAAAACGAAGATGAAGAAGAGACTGTATTGCACGTATTAGCTTGCAATCCTTCAGCATTTGTTAGTGGAAGTCGGCCAGGGTTGTTAAGGAGACACCTCAATATTCTATGTGAGTTTATTCCGACTTTGAAATTCTTAAACCCTTCATGGTGATATACAACTCAATAATCTTGTATATACAGATAACTAATTTCATGATTAAAATTTTTTACTAAATTTTTTTTCTTCATATTTTATAATGTATACATATGATACCACATTATTTAAAAAATTTAACTAACATGTCAGTAAATACACTTTTACATTTGTAATAAATAATGTCAACCATAAAATAAATATATGAAAATGATGGATAATTCACAATACAATAAGAAATGATATAGTCACAAACTTTTTTAAAGTAGAATTCAATGAATCAACCAATAAAAAACTTCACAAAGCATGAGCAACACCGAGATTAGATCCAACAAAAGCCAATGCACGCAGCACGCCCTCCGAGGACTGTTCTAATACTGAAGCAAGTTAAGCAAGCCTCTTTTCAGCTTCGATGTCAGTTTCATCAACTACTTATAGAAATTGGAAAGCTTCTCAGTTCTTGTCCTTCTGCTAGAGTTTAGATTCAATTTCTTACTTTACAAATGACAACTTTCTAATTCAAAACAGGTAATATGACATTTGCCCCCCACACTCTCTTCTTTCTTTCTTTTCTTCTTCTTTTTTTTTTTTTTTTTTTTTCTCTTCTTTTTTTTTTTTTTTTTTTTTTTTTTTTTTTTTTTTTTTTTTGGGAGTTATTTCATGGTTTCAAGAATAACTATTGCCGAATTTTGATTTATTCATTAAGAATAGTTACCCTTGTAATGCAAACACAACCAAACAACTTAAATGTGATTTTTGATATATCATGTTAACATAATTATCGATTGTTCCAAAAATTTAATCTATTTGGAAATTGTGAATTTAATCATTTAATTTATCAATTTTAAAGGAAAATGTATTCATTTCTTGAATCTAATGTTGCCCTAACAATAATATATATACACGAAACACATGCACCAGTAGCACATTCACTCTTTATTCTCTAGATCTATTCAATTCTTTTAATAAATTATAATTCACTTAGGTATGGCTAATTTCTTTTCATTGTCAATTCCAGGGTTGAAGTTAAAAGAGGAAAAGTCGAAGCAATCTCAAGCTCATGAACTACTTAAACAATGTCTTCAGTCATACAGAGATGATATTGAGAATTTAAACGAAATTCCAGAGCTTTCACTAGTTCTATTTATTGCAGCAGATGTAGGCAATGTGGAGTTTTTGGTCAAGCTTATTCATTTTGACTTTGATCTATTATGGAAAATAGACCATAAGAAGAGAAGTATATTTCATATTGCTGTTGAGAAGCGCCATGAAAGCATCTTCAATTTACTTGCGGTAGGCTCAATTAGAGATCTATTAGCAGATAGAATAAATGAAGATGGAAACAACATGTTGCATTTAGCTGCAGGATTGGCACCTGAAGATGAGCTTAATGCTATATCAGGAGCAGCTCTTCAAATGCAGCGAGAACTATTATGGTTCAAGGTAATTATTCATATGATTTGAGTACTAAGTTTTTGAATCATTTTGTTAGAATATTAATTAAATGATTGAATTCACCATTAATCAATAATTTAAGCTTTTGGAATAATTGATCATTTATCACATTTTGTAGAAAATTCACTCATGTTTACTCTTAGATTTAATGTCTACCTAAAATTTTCTGTATTTTAAGACTGATTAACAAGTCTCTCATGGTAATTCCTTATGATTTGCAATGGAAGGAGGTGGAAAAGGCTATAAGACCTGTATTCAAAGAAATGAAAAATGGAAATGGGGAAACACCATATGTTTTATTTGCGAAGAACCACAAGAAGTTAAGGAACGAGGGAGAGAAGCGGATGATGAACACAGCTAAATCATCTATGGTGATTGCTACACTAATTGGCACTATAGTGTTTACTGACCAACCAGCTGATAAATTAAACCATAGTCCTAAAATTGTTCTGGCCTATTCAATTTCAAGTGCAATAGCATTATTTTGCTCTTCAACATCCCTAATTATGTTGTTTTCCATCCTTACCTCGCGTTATTCATACGAGGACTTCCTTGTATCGTTACCTGTTAGGCTACTAATTGGAGTCACTACACTTTTCATCTCAATTGCTGCCATGATGGTCGCATTTTCTGCATCCTTTTGCTTGAAGAATCATAATCACCAGGAATTGCCATTGATCTTTTTTGTCATTGGTTTATTTGCATGTGTGCCAATCTTGTACATGTTGCTGAAGTACCGTCTTTTAGTCCAATGTACCTGCTTTCGTTTTCAGCCACGAAAACGTCTACTTTACTAGGAAGTATCTGATGCGCCACTGTCTAGCGGGTGTCTAATAGGTCTCTCGTTCCTGCAACACCCACTGCGTAAGGCTGATGTATAAAATAATTAATGTTACTTTACTAACAATGGCCATTCAAGTGCAACTAGTCAATCTTTTCTGTTGCCTTCCTTTCTTCATGTGTAAAATGAATATGAATAAATTTTTACAGAATTTCAGCCTATAGAATACACTTTTGATAATAGTTTTTTATCATCAGACCGAGACACTAATCAATTTTTGGTGTAGACAGAGATTGAATTCCTGATCTCTTATACAACCATTAGAGACTTTACCAGTTGAACTAATTGGAACCCAAATATGAATAAATTGAAACTATAACGTTGCATGTTATTAAACACACATCTTATCTTTTGCATTTTAATCTTTAGCATTTCTTTTTCAATAATAATCTTTGCTGTCTTTTGAATTATTGTTATGTATTTATCTACAGTCTTGTCTTATGTTCTCCAAATTATAGATACAAGGATACATAATAATTCAGCTGTCACACTCATTGTTTTACATTCATTTTTCATGAATTAAATGTGAAAATCACTATTTTGCTTAAAATCTGTATTTCAATACATGCAACTATGGATATTGTGTGAACAAGTGTATGTAAAATGAATGTAAGAGAATATATATTTAGCCTAAATACAATGCACACAATACTCCAAGGATACAAATGACAATTTATTTAAACAAGCATTGTGTTCCAATGGTATCAAAGCCATTCGACTTTCATGGCTTCCAACTCTCACTTCTCCTTTTCCTTCATTTTTTTAGTTTTAACCTAGCTTGTTATGGTTATAGAGATTTTATCAAATATTAACTAAATAATTAATTATGTAATAGATTTGAATCAATGAAACATCAAATAAGCACATATCACATGAACATAGTATTTAATATTATGTATTAAATACTATGTTCATTTATTTATTTATTTTGTATTAATGATTTTCATAAGGTCATATGATCTTATACTGCAAAGTTAATTTTTGTAAATATTGAAGAAGTCTGAACACACACACAAAAAAAAAAAAAAAAAAAAAAAAAAAAAGCTAAAAAATTAAAAAATTAAAAAATAAATAAATAAACGACAGAACAAATTCATCCCAAACAATTAAACATAAACAAATATGATTTCCTTTTTTTCATTTTTTAAGATAATATGTGGGGGCAAATTGGTCATTTAGCCTTTTTTTAGCGAAATTTATATCCAAAAAGCCTCCCTTTTGAAGTGAAAAACATACATACTCCCAGAGCACTGCAGTAGGAGTATGTAAGAATTACACTTTTGTGCAACTCAAGTTTTGTGAAAGGTGACAATAGTTGATGTGGTTATCTTAAAAAAAATTTGCTATTGTATGTTTGCTTTAAGAAAATCATATTACACTCTTTTGACTCGTCTTTCTCACTTACTCTCTTGTTTCTATTCTCAAACTCATCTATCTCTCAAATATTTCTCACTCTCCACTCATTGTAAAATCACTGATGCTCCGGTGATCTGCCCCTATTTCTTCACAAATACAAAATCTCTCTCATTCTTGCCCGATACTCTCTTAAAATCCCTAACACATACTTTCCATCTAATCTCTCTCTTCTCTCTTTGTTTTTCATTATTTTAAATTGGTCTCTAAAACCCTAAACTACGATCAACAGTACAGTCTCTACTCTCTATGCATTTATTAATTTCTATATTTATTACTTTTATTTCTGACTTTGGAGTTTTGTTAGTAAAATTGGTTGGTGGGTTTAACACCCAAAACGTCAAACTCAAAATACGAAAGAAAATTACACATGCATTTTGGGTTTGTCAGTGATTATTTATGGTTGGGAGCAATATAATTTTTTATTTTTTAAAATTATTTTGTACTATGTGATTTTGAAACTTGAGTTTTGAAGTACAAAAATTAGAATTCCTCTACTTCACGTGCTTTGTTTAAGTATGTGTTGAGAACAAATTGTAACCAAATCCAATATTATAAACAATTAAATGGTGTCACAGAATGAAGAGTTGACAGGATATGACTTTTCTTCGTTCAAAGGAATAGACGACCAATAATTCATTATCAGTGTAGTGTATTATCCTGTTTTAATGCAACTGCTAAATACACAATTATATAGTGCATTAAAATGCCAAACTGCCAGTGTATGCTGATAAGTTCCTTTAATCCAATGACTTGCTCGATCGATATGTGTCTTGCCTATTTTCTTTTTTATTGATCGACCAGGGAGAACAATAACCATATTAGGTAATTATTAACAGATTTCAAAGCATTTGTGGAACAAACCCACGAGAAAAAAGACATTGACCATGAAATTTTGTAATTTAAAAAAATAAAATAACGAAAGAAAGGCAATGATCATATTTACCTAGGAATAAAACACAGAAGTCGGAACGCAATTTATCAAATTTGAAATGAAACCCGAAGCTTAACAAGGTAGATGCTCAAAATTAATCTAAATAAGAAAAAGGATTTCACAAAATATAGATCCAAAACAGAACAAAAAAATTAGAAAAAAAAATACAAACAAAAAGCTTGAAAAAAATATATTTAATGAAAAATACACCATATGTCAATAATGTCAATATGTCAATAGGAACAAACTATTTTATAATATTTTTCAAACTGTTAATATCATTTTTTTCATTTACCAATAATAACTTGGCTAAAAAGTCTATCAACAAAATATTTTTCGCAAAGTCTTTTTTTTTACACTTGATGATGTCAAGGGCAGTTTATATTTGGAATGAATTAAGCAGGCCCAAGGGCCACCAGACCATTCCACAAGGGTGATCCCAAATGATGGTTCAAAGTCCACGCAAGGTGGTTTACACTTTACAAGGTAAGAGCCCAGCCCGTGACCATGAGGATTGGGCCGAAAAACAAACTGAGTAGTAAATGAAGCTGTTTTTAATTTTTACCTGTGTTAAAGGAAAAAATGGAAGTGAAAAATCAACCCAAACATAAAAGTCCAATTCCAACCGACATATGGAACTCCGGCTGACGAACCATCTTTCTCGTCATCTTTCTTGTCAAGCCCATAATAGCAGGAAGGATCCAGCACATGAGACAATGAGGAGATGTGGATTGGAGGACCGTCTAGTGGGCTTGGAACATAAAAAAGACCAATAAGCCCATGTCAAGTGCATTGTGCAATGATAAAGTAACTCATGGTCATGGGAAAGTTTAAAAATCTGTTTAATCAATACCCACACTTAGGCACACATTTTGATCTTCGAAAATATGCAATCAGCATTTAATGCCGATTGTCTTAAACATTTAAATTCAGCAAATTAGTCAGGCTGTTTTCCTTTTACAAGAACCGCTTCTGGTGGCTTTTGGCTAGCAGATTGGTCAAGATCAAATAAGTTTCAGCCGCAGCCACCCTTAATTTCAGTATCCACTGCCCAAAACAAGAAGATGCTAAAGTTCAGCAAATACAGCAAACTTCCCTCTCATTCAGCAAATCTTCTACTCATCCCAAGAAACCTATAAGATTGAGGGGAAGCTGGAAACTAAAACCAATAGACCCCAAGTGGTTTAGACTTTAGATAGAGACAGAAAAATGCTTTTAAAGTTTCAAGCAGTCCCATGAGTTTTTGAGTGTACAAAACACAAATTACCATTCTTCTTCATTATACCAACCATAATTATCCCTTCTTGAGATATTAACATCGTGATTCACTTCAATTTCATGAGATTGCAGTAGTGTTTCTTCTCTTGTGTAGACTAGTGAAGTGTTAGGACTTTCAAAGACATAACCCCAACCTTCTTCATCAACTATGTATACGAGTAGTGGCAACCCTAGTAATTTTTTTGAGTAGTCACTAAGAAATTTAAATTATAAAAAGTCTAAGAAGGAGATAACTTGAATATCTCAACGTTTCCAACAACAACAACAACAAAAAATCACACAAATAAATTAAGTATTGAAATCTCTTTCTACTAACAAATAGAAAAAGAAAAAAGAGACTAATAAAAGATATTGAAAATGTTAAGATGAGAATAATAAAGTGAGAGACAGTCTTAAATGATAATAGAAAAGTGATGTTTACTATAATTGTAAGCCGAAACGCTAATGAGAGCACAATTGTTGTAACTGCAAAGTTAAAGAGAATATCACTACTAACATTGCTGAGGAGAACTCACGGCCACAATATTTCTCTTAAGGAAAAATGAAATTATAAATTATTTTTATGTAACAAGTTGAATGAATTTCAATTTCGAATGATTGGGGATTTCTGTTTTTATTTTTCCATTTTAAGGAATTACAAATTCAAATGATTAGGGGTTTTTTTTTTTTTTTTTTTTTTAAATAGGCTCTATGTTGAATAATTTGTTCACTTGTTGTTGTTTGGTCTAGTTTTTTTTTTATTTGGGTTATTTTTTTTGTTATATAAGCCTTTTTTTTAAGAGGTTGAGAATAATGTTTGGGGGGCTAGAATTATTTTTGAAATAATGTTATGATCACAATATTTTCATAATAAATCTTATCCGATAAGATATTATTAGTGGGTAAAAAAAGTAATGTTAGTATTGGACTTAAATTAGAATTAGTAACAACTTACTTTGTTGTGAAAATGTTATAAATATGGCATTGCTCTTACTTTTTTTGAACCTAAATTCTTGTGATTCTTAAATCATGGTGTTCAAGATTTTTATTAGGAGCTCAAATTAGGTTAGATTAGTATATAATTTTTTTTGCAAGTACATATGTACAATTTTTCGCAAGCAAACATGGAACTGCCATTGTAGATCACAAGAGTGGCGTATTTGACTCCCCAAATTGATCTTGTGTTAGCAAGAAATGCCAAACAAGTGAAGACACATGGTATTTCAAAAACCAACCCTCATCAACAAGGCTGGCTCCACAACTTTGGGGGCTTTAGGCGAAAATTTTAAGTGAGGTCTTTTTATATTTAAATATTTATTAAAAAATTTTATTTAAAATCTATTTTTCTTGCTTTTTGAGATGCAAAATTACTAATTGGTTATTGCAAATTTTCTAAAACCATGACCACTTTATACTTTAAAGTCTAAACCTACACAAATAAAAATTAATTTATTACATGGTTTAATAAATTAATATCACTATAATACAATTGAGTTGATATGATATGATATGATATGATATATATATATATATATATATATATAAATTTGAGTGGGTATACATTGGGTGTGGGTGTGGCCCGTGTGGGTGGGTTACTGGGTTAATGAGTGAGTACTGAGTAGGCAGTGTAGCCGTGTGGGTGGGGGCAAGCTAATAGCTATATGCGGAGATCTCTTGCACTTGCACTATAGCTATGAAATTGATTTCAAATTTTTTAGATTATAAAATATTATATACTCAATAGTTGAGTCCTATCAGGCTATTATTCTATCAAGTATCAAGTTGTGTGTAGTGTGCACTGTCACTATGGAGTGTGACAGTGAGACTGCATTGTTTTTTCCTTTTTAATCTTCTGCAATTTAGGATAAAATGAGATTTTTTTAATGCATTTTATTGACCAATAAAAGGATTCAAAAATTTTATTTTTGTAATTAAAATGTATAGATAAATATATTATATATATAATTTTTTTTACAAGTGGGGCCTTCTTTTATTTGGAGGCTTTAAACAATTGCATCAATTGCATTCATTGTTCATCCGGCCCTACAGATGACATACTTTGTAATGATTGATGCGTGAAAAACATAATGACAATAATAGACAAAGGTAATAGTAATATTGCTTTAATCATAAAAAGTCACATCAACTATTATGAAAAAAAAAAAAATTCTCAAAAAACTATTATGAAAAATGTTATATCATTAAAACTACCCTTCCAAACCATCATAGCTGAATTTTTTTTTTTTAAATGAAAATAAAAATGTGCCAAGCTCTAACCCAAAGCCCTTAAAAAAAGTGAAAATGAAAATATCAGGAGCTTGCATGTCTATAGTTTCAAATTAAACTCTGTATATCAAATTTAAATACATTTTAATTGCTTAAAGTCTTATAATTTAATTGGTTGGCACCTTTTATATGTCAATGGCTTTAGGTTGGCAATGGCCGCATTTTTTAAACACGGGTATAGGTCTTCTTTAAAAAAAAAAAAAAAAAAAAATTGGTTGGACCTATAGCCACTCTTTAAAAACGCGACTATCGGTTAGGATTTTAAGTTGCATTTCTTTAAAACACGGCTTTAGGTTGTCTATGGCCGCGTTTTTAAAATGCAGCTATAGGTCCTCTTTTTTAAAAATTTAAAAGAAAAAAAATTTGATTGGACTTATAGCCGCGCTTTATAAATGCAACTATGGTTAGGATTTTAGGCCTCGTTTCTTAAAAGTGCGGCTTTAGGTTGGATATGGACGCATTTTTTAAACACGGTTATAGGTCCTCTTTTAAAAATATATATTCAACTGGACCTATAGCCACGCTTTCTAAACGCAGCAATAGGCCCTATCGAAAAACACGGGTATGAACACCTATAAACACGGCTATAGGTCAATAGTTTTAAGCTGTGTTTCTAAAAAACGCAGCAATAGGTTAGCTATAGCCGCACTTTTTTGTAAATGTGGCTAAAAAAAATGCAGCTATAGCTCGCGTTTTTTGTAGTATGAACACTATTTCACTCTATGCCACACAGTATTGTATTTCAAAGTTTTATTTCAATAAATAAATATAAATAAATGTTTATGAAAGTGTATGACTTAATATGTGTTTGGATTTTAATTATAAGGTAACTTATTACTTATTTTTTCTACTGTTTATGGATTCCACATGAGTCACATACTTATTTTATTTAGTTTTTACTTTTTATCTATAGCACTTCCAGTGAAAACTTTTCATCAAAAAACTAGATAAATTGTTCCTACACGAACACTTTAATTTAAAATTTTTTAAATTTTGTATTTAAATTGAATTTATAGTTCCATACCTAAAGCTATAGGGTATTTTTATATATAATTTGATAATTAGAGGAGGAGGATATGAATTATAAATGTTTCCATTGGAAATACCAAAAAATGCCTTGAGCCATGAAACTCTTGGGAACTAAGTTAAATGGTTAAAAATGTATTTAATAATATATTTTTCCGACATATCAATTATTAGCATTCCATTACAACATACCTCGCGCATTGCATGGGCTAAAACTTGATTTTCATAATTCTTAAACTTCTTACCATTTAGTAGATCCTACACATTGTGTAATGTCTTAGACCTCTCTCTTTATTTGAGTTGTAAATGAGTCAAGCATTAAGATATTGAAGATTATTTATTTTACTTTGCTATCAAGATTATATTGAGTTAAACTCAAGCTTAAAAATTGAGCTCAATTTTAATGTTCTAGCTTAGTTGGTTAATTTGCCAAATACACACGAGCTTTGTTGAGTTAGTTAGATAACTTTACTGAAAACAATTTTCAGTTAATAAGTAAAAGTAAGATCCAACTTTTCATTGGCGGAAATAAATAAACTAAAGAATATTGATAGTGAATTTATATATTGAAGCCTTGCTATTTTATACGCTACATCTAGAGATATACTTTCTTTTTTCATGCTTTCAAAAATTCCAAGTTTTAAATTCAATTTGGACATTGCGTAAAAGGCCTTGTTTGCATCATCCAATAGTAATGTGACACATCAAATTTTTACACATAAAAAAAATATTAAAAAAAAAAGAAAAAAAAAAGGAAAAAAAAGAAAGAAAGAAAGCATAAGATACTTAATCACACCCTCGTAAATACAAGATATAATAAAAATAAAACCTAAATCAGCATAAAAACCCATAGCCATAGCCAATTGATTCCTAGAGCTCATTGCTATCATCGGTGGTGGTGGTTTCTAGACTCACATCCCCTCTCTATAAGCCACTCTCTCTTTCTTATCTCACTAGATCAAATTCTCAAAACTGAGATTTTTTAAGTGTTTAAAGAGATAGAGGGCTAAAGAGAGAGATAGAAGGACGAGAGTTTAAAGTTAGGGATAAAACCCTTTTTCGTCCCTATATTTTCACGCGATTCCCACTTTGGTCCCCAACTTTTTTTTTTCACCGCTTTTAGTCCCTATCTTGAAAAACGTGTCTCGTTTTTGTCTCTGCCGTTACATCATAGACGGAAATTACACAGGTGGCAAACGGCAAAGTTAAGATCATTAAAATAATAATAAATTTTTTTATTTTAACATTAAAAAATGCCACGTCAGCATTTAAGTAAAAAAAATTAATTTATTAATTTTAACTAAATAAAAAAATTAAAAACAAAAATAAAAACAAAAAATTACATTAATTGAGATCTAAGGGTGGCTTGAACAAGAAGAATAAGAACATAAACCCAGATGTAAGAACACAAAATTAAAATCCAAAAATCACAAACCCAAAAACACAAACACAAAAACAAAAACAACAGACCAAACACAAAAGCAACAAACACAAAATACAAACCCAGCCTGGTTCGGCATAAAACACAAACACAAACACAAACACAAAACACTCCTGAACCACCTGAGGCCGCTCGTTGATCTGCTTGGCTAGCTCAAACACAAATCATGGAAGCAGCAGTAGCAAACATCAACTAAGCGCAAATCGAAACCACCAACAACACCCATAGCGACACCAGCACCACCGACAAAGATTGTTCCAGCGGCGAAGAGGAAACCAACAGCCGACATAGTCGCCGCCGTAGCCGATTCTAACAACAATAACAGCATTGTTGTCTACAGCGTCGATAGCAGCAACCAAAATGGCAACGGCAGTGGCGAATCGGGCGGCGGGCCATGGAAGAGGAAGTCGCGATGGGCCGATGATGAGCCCAAGCCCCTGCCGACTTCACTGCTAATTTAGCTCCCTGATTTCACGAAAGAACTCACTGATGTGAGGGATTACTTAGTGCCTCAGAGCTTGGCCCTTATCCTAGAAAGCTTGTTTGATGAATATGGGGATGTGGGTGCTGAGACCAATTTATCTTCTAGGGTAAAGATGAATCAACAGGATTGCTGGGTTTGTGTTTGTATTCTTAGTGATTTTTGGGTTTGTGTTTGTTGTTTTTGTGTTTGGTTGACAAGAAAAATCAATTGCTGGGTTTGTGTTTTGTGTTTGTTGCTTTTGTGTTTGGTTGACAAGGAAGATCTGTTGTTTTTGTTTTTGTGTTTGTGTTTCTGGGTTTGTGATTTTTGAATTTTAATTTTGTGTTCTTAGATCTGAGTTTATGTTCTTATTGTTCTTGTCCAAGCCACCCTCAGATCTCAATTAATGTAATTTTTTGTTTTTATTTCTGTTTTTAATTTTTTTATTTAGTTAAAATTAATAAATTAATTTTTTATTTAAATGCTGATGTGGTATTTTTTAATGTTAAAATAAAAAATTTTATTATTATTTTAATGATCTTAACTTTGTCGTTTGCCACCTGTGCAATTTCTGTCTCTGATGTAACGGCAGAAACAAAAACGAGACATGTTTTTCATGATAAGGACTAAAAGCGGTGAAAAAAAAAAGTTAGAGACCAAAATGGGAATCGCGTGAAAATATAGGGACGAAAAAGGGTTTTATCCCTTAAAGTTATCGTTGGCGATGGCAGTGATGATCAGTAAAAATGAAAGTGATGAACAACAAGGTTTTTCTACAACTATATGTGTAAGGACTCGATTTGTGATGACCCAAAATGATACTGGGTTCGCACGTAAATAGGCCCAAAAAATATAATTTGTAGAGCGTGGGTGTTAAGAACTAGATTAACTTTTATGGAATGAAAAGATTCATCCTCACGATATTGAAGGCTCAGAGCTGGCACAACAATCGGTTTTTTTCTGGTAATCGATACAGTTCTTTTGCTTTTCACGTTCTTCTTCCTCAATCTATGCTTTTTTTCTTTCTCTTATGTTCCGATCCCCTTTTCTGCATGTTCTTCTTTCAGTTTATATACCACCCTCTGTGTTCCATCCTCACCACACACGTGTAGGTTGGGTTCGGGGGATTTCTTTTTGTTTCATCTAGCGCCTCTTGGAACTTCCTTTACAGCTGCCTCCTTACTGTTCAGGTATCACCTCCACATTAATGCGGCCAGAGAGTTGGTTGAGAGGCAATTAATACGGAGGTAGCTGTAGTTATAGATATTTGTTCGCCTTTTCTTTCTTACCCTTGGTCTGTGATCCTATCTTTAATGGTGACATAATTCCGAGGTTTGGTTGTAACAAGACCACGTCCTGATCGTCCTCAGACGCATACTGCTAAGGAGTATGGCGTCCTCGGACGAATACGGAACTCTACCCTCGTGATATTGACTACCACCCCCCCCTCGGTAGTTACCCTTACGACCTGACATAGGTCTCCTCGGACGGATATGCATCCTCGGATGGGCCACAGGCCCAACGATCCTGACCTTAATGGGCCTGTTGATTGACTGGCCCCCACAATAACCCCTCAAAATCCTGCTTTTCGACTCCTCGGAAGAGAATGTGGATTTTGACGTCATAAGCCCGTACCTATGCGTGTTTTGGGGCATGCCCTTAACGCTTCAGCATCCCGATTTTTGCAACATTAAATTTTGGCAACGCCCTTGTCTCCCACGTTCGACGGTGAGATATAAATCAAACGGCAGAGGGCCTCCCTTGTTTTGTGAGCTGGAATTTTACCGCTCACAATCCTCATATGACTATAAAGGCGTTCTCAAATTAACCCTGTATCTTACCTTCGATGATTACATGGTTCCAGAGTTCATACATTGAACCTGCCTTTCTCTATTTTCGTTATTTTCCTAGAGACTACAAATAATCGTACTTTGTCCGAGATCCTTCCTTTGAACCTGTAAGTCTTCTCGAAGTTTTTACCACTTTTATTTCAAACCCAACAGTCTTTTCTGCTAAGTCTTTTAGAAAAATGGGGAAACAAAAGAATTCATTTCGATGTCTCGTTGAATCCGAGGAAGGTATTAGAAACTTTCGCTCTAAGTATAAAATCCCCTCAACGGTGGGGATGAGGTACGCAGCCCAAGGGGAATGGGCTGATGCTAGACAAACTGGGGAAGTAGTTATTCCCATAATTGCCTTTATAGAAGGCGGGATGACTATCCCCATGGGTAGTATCACTAGGAGTTACCTCAACTTCTTTAGGCTATCCCCCACCCAGTGTGCTCCAAATATGTTTAGGGTCCTGGGAAGTATAGATGCTTTGAATAAGAGAATGGACCTAAAGTTAACCCATCATGATGTAAATTGGGTGTACAACTTCCATCACTTAACCGATCAGGGGTATTATCTTAAGTCGAGATATCCTGAGGTAAGGCTAATTTAGTGTCTTCCCACTTCAAACAAGAACCTGAAGGAGGATTTCCTTATTCTCTCTGGGGAATGGCACGATGGTCTACCTTGCCTGACAGTAGAGGGAACACCAGGTAGGCGCGTAGCCGTAGATCTATAATATTTAGTTTACGAGCATATTTCGTTTACCCTTTTTTTTTTTTTTTGTCTCCAACAATTTTCATTTTCGACTTAACGGTTTTGCAGATAAACGCTACACAAAGCCCAATCTTAAGTTAGTCAATAAGGCGAACTTGGATAAGTTACTGAAAGCCGAGATATACGTGAACGAAGCTGATAGTCAGCTCCGGACAGCACACTTAATTCTTGGCTACACCCCCCTGTCTTTTGCTTTTCAGGCACCGAAGTGCGTGATTAGAGCCCGCGACCCTCGGCTTCACCGTATCAGTGTTGCCTACGAAGGGTTCATTGTTCCAGAGGGCATTCCGCTTCCCTAGTACACATCTTGCACAAAGCCTCTTTTCATAGCCAGTGTCTCGGCAGGAACCTCTTCATCCCTACCTACCCCTAATGAAAAAGAAGTAAAAGGGAGAAAGGAAAGGAGAAAGATGAGGAAGAGGTTGTAACAGTTTCTGAGTCCTCGGACGACTTCGGGATTTTTGATCGACCCATAAGCCCCGGGGAAGATCTCGACGAGATGGGGATACAAAGAAAACCCCAGAAAAGCTTGCTGGAGCTGATGGAAGGTCAACCGGGAAAGAGTGCGCTTGCCAAATCAATACCATCCCAGGCTTCATCTCTTCTCGCTAGGTCTCCTCCTTCTGCTCCTTGTCAACCTCCTCGGCCATCACCACAGCCAGCGTTTCCTAAAGCTGTCGAGCAGAAAAGGCGCAGGGAACAGAAGGGCAAGGAGGTGGCAGACACGAGCAAGTCTTGTCCAACTCGCAAGGAGGATGCCCAACGAGCTGCAAAGCAGCAGAAATCCAAGCACCAAGCCGCGCGGGGCCAAGAGAAATCAGATTCCCAACATTCTGAACCACAAGCATGGCTGCCAGCACCTATGCACGGTGGGGAGCCCCTGCGAGATGATGCATCTATAAAGGACTTTAACGGCGGCATAAGGTGTCACGTAGCCTCGGCCATAGAGGAAGCCTTATTGCTCCCAAAAGATATGGCCGAAATAAAGAATATGAGGAAGAATGAACTCGTCCTAGACAACAAACGATATTTGGGCATGGTAAGGAGCTAACTTTTATCTTTTTCATTCTGTGACTATTACTCACCAATATGCACTTTTCATTGACTATAGTGTTAGCCTTTTTCCTACAGATCATCCAAAATACTTTCAAGCTAGATGAGATGCTCAACGCTTGTTCCAATCAGTTAGATGATGAAAGAAAAAGACGGACAACGACTGTACAGACCTTGTCCAAATTTGAACAGGGCTTGGCCGATGCAAGGAAAAAGTTACAGGTCGAAGAGCAAGCTCACAAGAGCGCCAAGTCGGCATTAGAAGGCTACCAAAAGCAGGCCGAGGACCAAGGGAACCGTCTGCGTGAGGCGAATGCCGAGCTAAAGAAGACTCAGGAGCAAGTCCTAGTTCTTAGGAAGCACTTGGAGGAAACTCAAAAGCTAAGGGAGCGAGCTGAAAAGTCCAAGGAGCAAGTCGAGAAAGCAAAAATCGATGCCGAACAGGCAATGAACGAAGTTGAGCAGAGAGGCTACGAGGTTGGTATAGCTGAAACTAAGAAGGCTTTAAGAGCCGAGGTTCCGGAGGTATGCCGTATCTACTGCGTAAGAACTTGGAATGAGGCTCTTAACCGTGTTGGGGTTGAAGCCTCATCTGAGTTATGTAAGCCAGAGAACGCATTCTATCCCGAGACGATCCGCCCCTCAGTTCTTTTACCCCATCAGGCTGATGCTCCTTCTTCAGTTATTAACCTCAACAAGGAGGTTTCGCCTCACAGTTTTCCTCCCCTTGGCCAGCCGGAATTAGCTAAAGGGGGACTTGCCCCTCCAAGAGCTTCCCCAGACAAGACCACCACCGCTTTGGAGGCAGAGACGGCCTCCCAAGGTTTTCAACAGGATTTGGACTCCACAGTTTTACCAACTGGGGCGTCACCAAAGCCAAAGAGGGAATCACCACTTCGGAGGCAAACATATCTGCCGGCCAGAACCCAAAGATCTAATTGAAATTAAAAAAGTAGAACTTGTTTTGTAGTTTAACTAGACATTTAGTAGGGGACTTCCTTGCTCATTTTCTTACCGCTCTTACTGCTTTATGTTATTTTTGTACTCGTTCACTGTGTTATTGTAATTTGGATAGGTTCATTTCAACTATCCTTTGCTTGTATGGGGCAATTTTACTCACACATATCGTCAATTGATAATTAGCAATAGACAATAAGCATTAATACAACAGGGTCTTAGGGAGACGTTTTAGATATGCACGTATTCTTTCCAATCAATTGCAATTCTTTACGAAAGTTCGTAAACTAAATAAAATCATGCCTTCAGTACCTTGATTGTACGCCAACTTACGTCCATAGATCTCTCTTTAATTCCCCAATGAGTGTTACAGGGTGTTACTTCCCATTAAGTTTGTGATCAGAAGATCTATCACAACTCAGTTACTGTTCAATAATTCAATACACATCATAGGACGTTAATTTCCACCAAGTTTACGATCCGAGGACCTGACACAACTTAGCTTCTGTTTAACATTTCAATATACATCATAGAACGTTAATTTCCACCAAGTTTGCGATTCGAGGACCTGACATAACTTAGTTTCTGTTTAACATTTCAATATACATCATAAAACGTTAATTTCCACCAAGTTTGCGATTAGAGGACCTGACATAACTTAGTTTCTGTTTAACATTTCAATATACATCATAGGACGTTAATTTCCACCAAGTTTGCGGTCCGAGAACCTGACATAACTTAGTTTCTGTTTAACACTTCAATATACATCATAGGACGTTAATTTCCACCAAGTTTGCGATCCGAGGACCTGACATAACTTAGTTTCTATTTAACATTTCAATATACATCATAGGACATTAATTTTCACCAAGTTTGCGATCCGAGGACCTGACATAACTTAGTTTCTGTTTAACATTTCAATATACATCATAAGACGTTAATTTCCACCAAGTTTGCGATTCGAGAATCTGACATAACTTAGTTTCTGTTTAATATTTTAATATACATCATAGGACGCAGGAGCACAGGATGTATGGTTGATGTAAATTAAAAGAAATATTTGAATTGAAATACTTTTATTAATAATAATACCTCTTGAGATTATTTACATTCCAAGGATGAAGTACAGCTTTTTCATCTAGGTCTTCCAGATAATAGGCTCCTATTCCCACTACAGAAGTGATCCGATATGGCCCTTCCCAATTAGGTCCCAGTTTTCCCCAATTTGGATTCTTGGTGGCCCCCAAAACTTTTCTCACCACCAGATCTCCTACGGTTAACGGCCTCATCTTCACATTACTATCATAGCCCTGCTTGAGTTTATGTTGGTAGTAAGCTAGTTGAACCATCGCGCTTTCCCTTCGTTCTTCAATCAGGTCTAAACTTTTCTCTAACATCGCATCATTACTATCCGAAGATAATGTACTGGTCCTTAATGTTGGGAATCCAGTTTCCAAGGGAATGACGGCCTCGGCCCCATAGGTCATGGAAAAGGGAGTTTCCCCCGTTGAATGTCGGGGTGTTGTCCGATACATCCAAAGCACATGTGGCAATTCTTCCACCCACTTTCCTTTCGCGTCATCCAGTCTCTTCTTAAGCTCATTGACTATTACTTTGTTAACAGCTTCAGCCTGCCCATTGCCTTGTGGATAAGCCGAAGTGGAATATCTGTTTCTTATACCCAGTTTTGAACAATATTCCCTAAAGGCATTGCTATCAAATTGGAGTCCATTATCTGAGACAAGAGTGCAGGGAATTCCAAATCGCGTAACAATGTTCCTTCAAATAAACTTCTTTACATCTACGTCTCTGATGTTCGCCAAGGGCTCAGTTTCGACCCATTTAGTGAAGTAGTCTGTGCCGACCAACAGGTACTTCTTGTTTCCTATGGCTTTGGGAAAAGGGCTGACAATGTCCAGCCCCCATTGAGCAAAAGGCCAAGGGCTAAAGAGAGGGTTAAGAACTCCTCCCGGTTGATGGATATTTGGAGCATATCTTTGACACTGATCGCATTTCCTAACGTACTCCTGCGCTTCCATCCGCATATTTGGCCACCAATATCCTTGTGTGATGGCTCGACATGTTAAAGACCTTCCTCCTGTATGGCTTCCACAAATGCCCTCATGCAATTCTTCCAGGATTGACTCTGCTGCCTCAGAAGGCATACAGAGCAGGTATGGCCCAGAGAAGGACCGTTTGTATAACTTTTTATCTTCAGATAACCAGTACCGAGGAGCTTTCCTTCGTATTTTCTCAGCTTCCACCTTATCTTCGGGCAATATGTCACTTTCGAGAAATTTTAATATGGGATCCATCCAGTTTGGCGACAAACTGGTTTGATTGATTTAGCAAACCTCCTTTTCTGGTGAGGTGGGGGTACACAGGTCTTCAACGATAATTACCCGAGGAAAATTTCGCACTGAGGAGGTGGCAAGAGTTGCCAAGGAATCAGCGTGTGTATTTTCACCTCGAGGAATATGCAATAAGTCGAAAGACTCAAACTTCATTTGCATACGCCTAACCCGGTCCAGATACCCTTGCATCCTTGGGTCTCGGGCCTCTAACTCTCCTCTCACCTGGCTGACTACCAATCTCGAGTCTGAGAATAATTTCACTGCCTTTCCACCCATTTTTCGGACCATACTCATTCCCATTATCAAAGTTTCATATTCTGATTCGTTGTTAGTAGCCGAGAACCCTAATCTTAACGACTTCTCGATGATGACCTCCTTGGGGGATATCAACACCAATCCCAATCCTGCTTCCCGTTGGTTTGCGGCCCCATCCACGTACACCCTCCAAAAAGACCCACCTTGTGCGGATATTAGGCCAATCGATTTTTCATCCATGTGACCTTGATTCACATTAACTTCTTCTGGGCATTCGGCGAACTCAGCCACCAGATTGGCAAGGACTTGACCTTTCACAGAGGTGCGAAGCATGTATTTGATATCGAAAGCACCCAAATTCGTGCCCCACTTAGCAATTCTTCCGATGTAGTCAGCACTTCTGAGTATGGACTTAAGAGGCAGTTGGGTCAAGATAACCACGGTATGGGCCTGAAAGTAGTGCGGAAGTTTGCGTGTTGCATGGACCACCGCCAATATGGCCTTTTCTAATAACAAATATCTCACCTCGGCCTCATGAAGAGATTTACTTACATAATAAACTGGCCTTTGGACGCCATTGTCTTCTCGTATCAAGACGAAACTAACTGTCTGAGGGGCAACCGCCAAAGAAACTAACTGCCTGAGGGGCAACCGCCAAATAAGCAAACAACACCTCATCCACCTCAGGGCTAGACATGATAGGTGGCCTGGACAGGTATTCTTTCAACTGCTGGAACGTTACAGCAAACTCCGCGGTCCATTCAAATCCTTGCCACTTATGTAATAGGCGGAAAAAAGGACGACACCTCTCAGCCGACCTGGAGATGAACCGATTCAAAGCAGCAGTCATCCCAGTCAGTTTCTGCACTTCTTTTGGATTCCGAAGTGCTTGCAAATCGTTAATAGCCCTAATCTGGTCTGGGTTCACCTCAATTCCTCTATGGGTCACCATGTATCCCCAAGAACTTCCCGGAACCTACACCAAAGGAGCACTTTGAAGCATTCAAGCGTAACTTATGTTTTCTCAGTATCCCGAAGATACTCGTGAGGTCTTCCACGTGTTCAGACGCCACTTTAATTTTCACAACCATATCATCGATATAAACTTCAATACTTCTACCCAGTTGCGGTTCAAACATTTTCGTCATCATGCGTTGGTAGGTAGATCCAGCATTTTTCAAGCCGAAGGGCATCATCTTGTAATGGTAGTTCCCAATCGGGGTTACAAAAGCAGTCTTTTCCTGATAGTCGGCGGCCAGCGGTATTTGGTGATACCCTTGAAAGGCATCCAAGAAACTCATCCTAGGGTGACCCACGGTCGCATCCACCAACTGGTCGATCTTCGGCATGGGAAATGGATCCTTGGGGCAAGCCTTAGTGAGATCCGTGAAGTCCACGCACACCCGCCATTTCCCAGTCTTCTTTTTTACTACCACCGTATTGACCAACCATTGAGGATAAAAAACTTCCTTGATAGCCCCAGCCTATTTAAGTTTGGCAACTTCACTTCTAACCGCCTCGGCGTGTTCCTTCGATGGTCGCCGAGGAGGTTGCCTCCTGGGCATAACGGCGGGGTTCACGTTGAGTCGATGACAAATGAAATTCGGGTCCACCCCTGGGGCTTCATACGGATTCCATGCGAAAACGTCCACATTAGCTCGGAGGAATTCCAGCAACCTCGCCTTCTCTTGCAAAGGCAATTTAACTCCAACCTGGAAGAATTTTTTCGGATCGCCAGCAACAACTACCTTCTCCAGATCTTCGCACTCTACCCCATCGGCTGGTACGTCCAAGCCTGATACTGGGGACTTTAATTGCTATAACTCATTGTCAGCCGTAGCCGAGGTTTCTGCTTCTGGCCGATGCTGTATAGCCGCTACTAGGCATTGCCGAGCAGCCGCCTGACTCCCTACTATTTCTAACACTTGGTCTCCAGATGGGTACTTCACTTTCTGATGCAGAGTAGACGAGACCGCTTTAAAGGTGTAAAGCCAAGGTCTGCCCATAATAGCCGTGTACGGAGAAAAAACATCTACGACAATAAAGTCCACCTCCACCACATCCGTACCTGCTTGCACAGGCAACCTGATCAGTCCTTTGGGAGCGACCAGCCTTCCCTTAAAACTTACTAGAGGAGAGTTTTAGGTTGTTAAGTCCTCTGGTTTCAAACCTAGCCCCTTATACAAGTCTGGATACATTACATCCACAGCGCTACCCTGATCAACCATCACCCTTCTGACATCGTACCGGCCAATTCTCAACGTTACCACCAAAGCATCCTCATGGGGCTGTATGGTCCCAATCATGTCCTCATCTGAAAAGCCCAGAATCAGGGGGACACGCACCCTGGCTCTCTTCAATGCTTGGGAATGATCCTCGGCTGGGGATCGGAACACTGACAATACCTTAGAAGGACAAGATCTAGTCCTTCCCGAGGCAGCAAAGATAACGCTAATCGTACCCAGAGGGAGTCTTGATGAAGCGTCCCCACGCACCTCTGAACCTGCTTGGCTCGCCCTTCCACTGGAGTGATGCAAGAGTTGTTTTAATTTCCCTTCACGGACCAACTGTTCTAAGTGATCCCATAAATTCCTACAATTATCCGTCGTGTGCCCATGATCCTAATGATAGTGGCAGTATAAGTTCGAGTTGCGTTTCCTAGGCTTTCCCGCCATCTTGTTCGGTCATTTGAAGAATGGCTTGTTCTTTATCTTCTCCAAAACCTGCTGCACTGGCTCTCGAAATATTGCATTAACCACATGGGCGTCTGCCGAACCCGGCTGCCCAACAAAATCCCTCCGGGGTCGGCTGCTATTATAACGGTCCGACCTGAAATCCCTCCTCTCCTGAGGGATCACTTTGGCCTTTCCTTTTTCCTGAATTTGATCTTCCTCTACCCTTCTGTACTTATCTATCCTGTCCATCAGTTGGTGCACACTAGTGACAAGTTTACCCGTCAGGGATTTCCTTAAATCGTGATCAACTGGGAGGCCAGCTTTGAAAGTGGTTATGGCCACACCATCGTTCTTTCCCTCTATTTCATTAAACATTTCCTAGTACCTATCCGAGTAATTCTTGAGAGTCTTGCCCTCTCACATAGACAGAGCCAACAAAGATCCCAAAGGCCGAGGAGTCCTGCTGCATGTAATAAAGCGAGCACCAAAAGCCCGGGTCAATGTTTTGAAAGATCCAACAGAATTGGCCCTTAAGCCGTTGAACCACCTCATCACCGTCGGACCCAAACTCGATGGAAAAACTTTGCACATCAAAGCCTCGTCCCTGGAGTAGATAGCCATTTTCTGGCTGAAATAGCTTACATGTTCTACCGGGTCTGACCGGCCATCATACAGAGAGAACGTAGGTTGATGGAATCGCCGAGGATGAATCGCATCGTCTATGTTTCTCGTAAAGGGCGACTTGGAAATTTGACTCAAGACCTTGTTCATGGCATCGTCACCCAAGCCCCTGCTAGGTGGACTTCTACGCTTACGTCGATGGCGGTGCTCCTCCTCATAGGAGAAAGTCTCGCTTGGCAGAGTTCTCGATCTCCGCCTATAACTAGCTCCATCCGACTCCTCAGATGATGGTTCGGAGCAAGGTGGGGAGCGCTCCCGCTGGGCATGGCGCAACTCTCTCTTCAAATCGGCAATCTCACGTTGCAGATTCCCATCATGCTTTGCGTGGGAGACGTGACTCTTCCCACGAGAGTGGCTTCTGGTGGTATGAGTTGTACGTACACTCCCCTCATGGCCTTCTCTCCGTTCGGGACTCCTTCGGGGATCACCATGCTGGAAGCCCCTTGACTCTGCTTGGTGCGGGTTGGCATCCTCCTGATGCGGTGCCGCCGCGTGGTGATGTGGACCCACTTCCTCCATTAGAAACGTTGCACCGGAAGTCCTTTAAGTTAACACAAGCTCTCCCCACAGACAGCGCCAATTGTAAGGACTCGATTTGTGACGACTCAAAATGATACTGAGTTCGCACGTAAATAGGCCCAAACAATATAATTTGTAGAGTGTGGGTGTTAAGAACTAGATTAACTTTTGTGGAATGAAAAGATTCACCCTCACGTATATTGAAGGCTTAGAGCTGGCACAACAATCGGTTTTTTTCTGGTAATCGATACAGTTCTTTTGCTTTTCACGTTCTTCTTCCTCAATCTATGCTTTTTTCTTTCTCTTATGTTCCGATCCCCTTTTCTGCATGTTCTTCTTTCAGTTTATATACCACCCTCTGTGTTCCATCCTCACCACACACGTGTAGGTTGGGTTCGGGGGATTTCTTTCTGTCCCATCTAGCGCCTCCTAGAACTTCCTATGGGCAGCTGTAAGGCTGCCTCCTTACTATTCAGGTATCACCTCCACATTAATGCGGCCAAAGAGTTGGTTGAAAGGCAATTAATGCAGAGGCAGCTGTAGTTATAGATATTTGTTCGCCTTTTCTTTCTTACCCTTGGTCTGTGATCCCATCTTTAATGGTGACATAATTCCGAGGTCCGGTTGTAACAAGACCGCGTCCTGATCGTCTTCGGACGCATACTACCGAGGAGTATGGCGTCCTCGGACGAATACGGAACTCTACCCTCGTGATATTGACTACCCCCCCCCTTAGTAGTTACCCTTACGACCTGACATAGGTCTCCTCGGACGGATATGCATCCTCGGATGGGCCACAGGCCCAACGATCCTGACCTTAATGGGCTTGTTGATTGACTGGCACCCACAATATGGATTTTGATGATACAAGAAAAGGAAGAGAAATAAGAGAGAGAGTTTCTATCATTTTAGTTTCAAACATATAAATTTTGTTCCTGATAATTACTCTTTCTCATTATAGTGGGCCTTTTTTACAATGTTGGATTGGGTTGCCTCCTACGGTACTAGACCCAAATGTTCTAAGTAAAGGAGTCGGGACCAGTCCAACTGCAACTCACTTTGGTCCGGCTTGTGCACAAACTATACCCCATTTGCCAGGCTTTGATCACAGGCCCATGGCAAGCAAAGTTGTTGCGGGTAAGTTATGGCAAACAAATACGATAAAGACAATACAAGAAAATGGTAGACAAAATGAATAAAAGGGAGCAACAAGAGGCAACCCATAGGACGAAAGTAGAAAAATAAATGAGGAATAATAATAATGGGGTTATTAAATTAAAGAGGAGAAAATCAGTTTGCCATGCCAAGTAATGTTGTGGAGCTGAAACCAAGAAGGTAAACCACTTCCTCAATGCGACTAATCTCTTAGGAGATAGAAATTAATTGCTTTGAGGGAATGGGCCTGAATAGTTTATATTTAATGGGAGATCCTCTGTCTTTTTTGATAAAGAGCAGGGCTTTAGAGGGAGAGAGTAGATCAATCTATTGGTGCATGCCTGCCATTCTATATTCTCTATTCTCTATCCTTCCTAGTTTTTTCCTTCTTCTTTTTTTCTTCCTTTTCTTTCTCCGTGTTTTCTTATTTTATTGTGATGCTCTCCTGGAGGTTGCTATTACAGTGTTTTGTGATTGTGATCCTGACCCTCCTCCCCTTATTATGCATGGCAAAGCCCCTTTTTATAGTGCCTGCTGTAACCGGATTTTACTATTTTAGCCTTTAACAACTTTTGTCTAGTCTGGGTGTCCTTCTGACCACTTACTGGATTGCCAACCACCACCACTTACCTGTGTTGGCCATGACACCAGAAAAAGAATGCTATTTTGTTTGTTTACCTGCCGTGCTACAGTGTGAGTGCTCTCTCTCTCTCTCTTCCTATCCTTCATAGCATACACCTAGTGGTCCCAGCTCATTCTTGCTTCCTTTGGATGGTATGTCATCCCAGCAAAACGCATCCCCCAAAAGAGTCTGAGCAGGAACCCCATAATAGGTTTTCCCCTCTCCCCACCACCAAATCATGCTCTCTTACCTTTGACCCATGACCTCACCACCTCCTGTATTGACTGGGTACAGGCTGGTGATATCTGAGCCTTGCGCGTGCTTCACTTCCATGTATATTTGAAATCTACCTGCTGCTCACGCATCCACCGTGGTCTGAAGACTTGTCTGCACATCCTGCCACCCATCCTTGACTTCTTATGTCATGAACCATTTTTTGACTTCTCATTCTTTAAAGCCTGCTCCTTTCGGGGCTGGACTTTTACTTGGCCGTGGGCTTTTCCTCCTTCGGCCCACTCTCTTGTTCTTTTCTGCAGTCTTTGTGTGTCCTGCCATACTACTCTGTCATTCCTACCGAGGCGTTATTTGACCCAAGCTTGCTGGGCCTCTTTGGGCTTGTTACTTATTCTTCCCTCAATGACTCAGTATAGTCATTTAAGCCTTTTTGGTTACGTTGGGCATCCTTGGCCCATTTACTTTCCTTTGGCCCTTTTGGCCCTTTTCCTAACTCTGCATTCCCATGGGCTTTTACTAACTCCTTTGAGCTTCCCTGGCCCAATTACCTTATCCTTTATCATTGGGGTTCATGGACTTTCCATCAACCCCTTACTTTCTTTACTTTCATTACTTCGGGCTTGCTATGGCCCATTCTCACTTTTCTACATCACATACTGCCCATGAGTTTACTTATTCTCTCTTTTCGGGCTCCTTTAGGCCCGTCTACTGCTTCAAGGCCCATTTATTTATTTCATGGGCCTGCAATCTATTATTCTTATCATTTGGGTTTAATGGTTTTTTCCTATCCACTTACTAACTCTTTTATGCCCATGTTGTTGGGCTTCTTCTTTCTATTGTGCTTCTAAAAATGATCATCAACAATCATCAGACCAAAACACCAATCAGTTTTTTGTGTAAGTAGGACTTAAGTTCCAAATTTCATATTCAATGACAAGAAACTAACTAGTTGAGTTAATTAAAATCAACAAATAAAAATTAAATACAGATTAAGAATGACTAAATCCCCTCTCAAAAAAATGGGTGACAGTATCTAATTAATTAGATCTTGATTAATGGGGGACAGTATCTAATTAATTAGATCTTGATTTACTATGGACCAGTGGTTAATGTTAAAAAAACAAAAATAAAATAAAAAAGGGTAACGTAGTCATCGCGTCCGGGAACTTAGTGGGATCCAACTTAAGATTCTGCAGTGGTAATTTCCTCGTCGCCTTCCTGGACAAGGATAAGTCTTTTGCCCGTGTTGACTACGATAACAAAAGATTCTTTTTTTTTTTGGTAAATCATAATAACAAAAGATTCACAACCATCAAAAAGGATTCGATGTAAGACTTATTTCCATGGTTTTAAAAACCGAACCGGTCATAGAACCGTTTTTTTTTTAATTTCCGGTTGGACCCCGGTTTTTGACCGGTTTTTGGCCGGTTTTCCAGTTGTTGACCGGTTATTGACCGGTTTTGGAGCTTTTAACCGGACCGGATTGGCTCCCGGTTCCCGGTTGAACCGGTCGGACCGGCCGGTCCGGTTTTTAAAACAATGCTTATTTCCAACTGACCAATTTAGTATAATGCATTGGTAATTTCCTCCTCTCTTCCTGAGAAATCACAATACCAACAAGGATTGGAGAAGGAAAATAAAATATTCTTTCCGAATGACTTACAAATAGTTGTCCGTGTGAGCACATGATTGTCGACAAAATTAAGGGAGGAAAAGAGTCCTTTCATTTCTTTTTATTTTTTTAATTTTTACTAATGCTTTATAGTTTATACTAAGTTTTTTTTTTTTGAGAAACATAGTTTATACTAAGTTGGGTGTGAGTCATGACTGTCGACAAAATTAACGGATGAAAAGAGTCATTTCTTTTCTTTTATTTTTTTTTATTTGCTTAATGGAGGAAAATAATCTTTTTCAATTGACTAAAAAGGGGTTGCCAATTGGCCCAATTTGACTAAGAGCATGGAGTTAAAAAAAGTGATGAACAACAAGAATTTTCTGCAATGATTTGGATTTCGATACAAGAAAAGGAAGAGAAATAGGAGAGAGAGTTTGCATCATTTTAATTTCAAACATGTGGAGTCTGTTTTATAATAATTATTTTTTATCATCAGGTCAAGATATTAATCAGTTTTTTATATAAACGAAGTTTAAATTCCAAATTTCTTATTTGATGACTAAGAGCATTAACATTAAGGAAGCTAAAATTTTTTACTTTTAGCATCTCAAAAACTTGTTTATCTATTTAACACACCACTTTATAACACACTCAACCTTAATAGTTCTATATTTTTACCACTTCAATTAAAATAATATAAAAAACTCATTAAAATAATTAAAAAAATCCACTGCAAATCTGGAAAGGTAAAGGCGATTTGGGGAAGAAAGAAAAAATCTGGAAAGGCAGAGAGAGTAGATAAAAAATGTGCGAAGGAGATTAAATGTGACTATATTTAATTGGAGCATGAATAAAATATTAGTTTTTATAAATAGTTTTGAGCTTCAGTGATCTTAGTGATCTTCCATACATAGCAGATCACTGTAGCTCAGTTGGTAAAAAATTTAGAAATGGCTACAACAATGTAACTTCTTTTTTTGTGATGTTGGTTGTTAAAATTAGCAATCTTGTTTTTTAGCACCATCAATGCTTATGCTCTAAGATATTATTACCAGTCACAAGAATTGGACAAGGGAACGAGTCTTTCCAAGAATGACTTACAAAGAAGTAGCCTATATCAAGAATAAAGTTAGGTAACAATATTTTTACAACAAATTTTGAGTGACAAATTGTTAGTGCTAAATAAAAAGATAATGTTCGTGGTGGACTCAAATGAGATCTACTAACAAATTATGACCTAATTTGTTATGAAAATGTTATGGATAATAGCACTACTCCAATATCAATTGCATCTAGTACATTATAATTGGCATGGCTTAGCTAATTCATCTTTTGTAATACATTAAGATTGTTGACTAGCTAGGTTGTAACTCGTGCTTATGCACAATATAACAATAATGATGATAAGGTGATCTTACCAAAGTGGGTGAAGTTGTCATCTTGGCTATTGAACAGTGTATTAAGAATAGGTCACTTAACACCAAAACTAAGAAAATTAAATTGGAATTATAGCACAAAATTAGACCACAGTTGGAAACTAATTTGAATAAGATTTAAATTTTACCCGCCCTTCAAATTTAATTCAAGTTTAACATAATATCATGATATTTATGATTATGTTTTTTTTTAAAAAAACTCTCTTTTTGACTTCTTGCATAATATTAAATAGACTTGGGCATTGGAATTGTCCGCCATTCCACTGATTCACAAACTTTTCTTCCCTTCAACAATTACGTCCACACTTCCAGCGCAGAGGAATTGCCTTCTAAGTATTAACTATATTTGGAGGTTTATCTTTGAGGGCAGCTCCTTAATCCATTTGACCTTAATCATTCTTCAGGTAGATGTAACATACTAACATGTATGCATGCATCCACTTCTTTTATTTTCTCCTATCATTTTTCTTCTTTCATATTTTGTATGATGAAAACATCTACCTGTTTTGTGGCGCTATATGATTTCCATGTTTAATTTGAGCATTCTTGCTTTAAGCATTTGAGAAAATGGTTATTTTTTTAGAGAAAAAGTGATTTTTTTTTTTTTAAAGAAAATTTTAAGAATATATATGAGTGTATTTTTTTCATTTCATAATAAACAACACTTATATAATTATTTGATTACAAATGAAAAAGAAAAACTACACCAATGTTAATATCATTTCCTTCATATTAATTAGCGCACTAGCATCTAGGGATGCAAAAAAAAAGAAAAAGAAAAAGCCTATTTTGTATCCTTAAACACTACTTTATCTATTTTACCAGTCTATTTTACAGCTCAACCTACATCCCACATTTTATTTTTATATACAATCCAATAAAATAATATAAATTACCTAATAAAATAATAAAAAGTATTCTTCTTTCTATCTTTCCTCCCACTACCTTTTTCTCTTCACACACAACCACAATATTAATTTTTTTTTTCTTTACAACCTATGAATAGTAAGGTCGCATATATGCAACTTTACCATTCATAGGCTACAAATTTTTTTAAGTATACAAACTCAAATGAAGTGGGTTTTGATTGTCTTAGGTTGTAAAATAGCAACTGGGGGGTGTTCACACCCCCCAATGCTAGTGCTTACATGTCAGGTTCAACTTTGAAATTTTTTTTTTTAAATTTTTTGAAGGGTAATGTTGTAGTTGTTTTAAAACTTATTGTACCACCTATTAATCAATAGATGTAATAAAATTTTAGCTTATAATGTTTGTTTCATGGTAGCTAGCTTATTTAAATATAATGAATACTTTCATATGAGTTATAATTATTGATCACATTCTGATGTGGTCAATTACAAACAGTGGGGGAAAAAAAAGTGATAAATTCGTGTAAAAATAATTGTCTACCACTCATTGTAGAAATATTCAGCAGATTGTGACAAACATTAGTATGGTTAGGGTTGTCCACGGGACAAGTAGGTCGGGTTTGTACCCAACTTGCAACAGACCTGTACAAGATCAGGTGGGCAATTTTCCAACCCGCAACCGACCCGTAATAATAACGGGTTTGTCGGTTCGGGTTTCTATGAGGTAGTTGTCAGTTTTAGGTGAAACTAGAACTCACTAGAATTTTGCTAAAACGCGGTGAGATCTTGCCAGATCCATCCAAGATCTAGTAAGATCTTGCCAGATCCATCCAAGATCTAGTAAGATCTTGTCAGATCCAGCGAGATTTTTGCCAAATCGTGTGGAGAAATCACTAGTTTGGCCAGATTCAGTGTATATCATGCCAAAAATCGATAGGTTTAGCTAAAAATGTGGCCAAAATTTTGGAAAAAATGGTCGGAGTTGATGGTCTTAGAGCGGGTAAGGTTTCACGGGTTTTAAAGGAGAAGATCTAAAACCGACCCACCGGCATCAGGTTTTTAACGTTGGGACCCATGTCCAACTGCCAGAATAGTCAGATTTGATGGTTTCAGGTCAAGTTCAAGCGGGTGGGGTGAGTGGGTGGGTTGAACAACCCTGATAATAGTAAAGGAAAAGTTTTTTTTTTTTTTATTTAGTTTAAATTGTATATTTTATTTAAACTCTTCTTGAATTTTGCTAAATCATAATGGATAGTTATATATACAAATAAAATCATTAAAAAAAACTATTTATTAATAACTATCATAATTATTAAATTTTTATTTTGACAAAAATTTAATAAAAATTCATATTTTTATTAAGTTTTTCGTACATTATATGGATTTCTTATTAATTTATACTTTTCTTAAAAAAAAAAAAAGTGTATATATGTAATAATAACATCTTCCATCGATCTCAGGTACACAAAGGCTAACTGATAAGTGGCAATGACAACAGATGATGTCAATTCAGAGACTGGTAAATGTTTTATTTTCCAATAGTTTAATAGTGTAGGCATTCAATTCAAGAAATGGATATATCTGACAAAGATATCAATAAAGTCAACCATTATTAATTTTATTAAGACTGCATTCTCAAATTAAAACAAATTTTCCAGTCAATTTTATTTTAGAATCAATTTTCCATTTAAATTATATATACCTCCAATCGTTTTAGAATCAATTTTCATTTTAGTATAGTCTACTAGTTATATAGATTGTCATTCATCATTTCTTTTCCAACATTATAAAGTAACTCAAATATAAAATGAAAAATAAAAAATTAAGATATATGACATAGTAGAATTAGTGGAACATAAAATAAAACATGAAGAGTGATAGATGCATTTTATTAAATTAAATATTTGCACTATGATTTTTACTAGTTACACGAAGAATTTTCTCACACATAATTCATGAAGCAGCGCGTATTGAGCGCACTAAGCTTTACCTGGCTGCACTAAAAGGTAACTGGAAATCTGTTGAGAACATGCAAGAAATTCAAAGAAAAATTACCAAAGCAGAGGAAACCACACTTCATGTTGCTGCTGTAGCAAACAAGGAAAACTTTGTAAGGAATTTAGTGAGTAATGGGATGAGTAGCGACGACCTAAAAGTTGAAAACATTGCTGGAAACACTGCCTTGTCCTACGCTGCTGCAACTGGAAATGTGAATGTTGCCAAGGTGATGCTGGAGAAAAATAAAGACCTGGCAAACCTAGGTAGTGGGGTGAAACCAATCTTTATGGCTGCTTCGTTAGGACACAGTCAAATGGTGCAGTTTCTTTATTCTGAAACTAATGAGATGGTTTGCCAATGGGATGAAAATGAACAAGCTGAATTATTTATCACTTGTGTTAAGGGTGGCTTATACGGTAAGCATAAGTAATTATAATTACTCTTGTAAAAAAAAATGAAAGTAATTATAATATTTCTTGCTTTTTTTATGAGGGGGTGGTCTTCATGGTTTGATTTTTTCATTCTAGAGTTGATTGAAAGTTAATTAAAAAAAATCATAGCTTAAACATGCATGGTGTGAAATATTAACACAATCTAACCCATTCCTTTAATTTCTAAAATGAGGAAAATTTACACAATTTCACTCATCATTGAAGGCCAATGTTAATTAATTAATTTATTTATAATTATATAATTATAATGGGAAAGAGAAAATTTGAACCTTGGATGTCATGGATATACAACAAACCTGAATAAGTGATAAATTTAGGTTTTTGAATAAGTAAATAATTATATAGAAAAAATTTGAGCTTTAAAAACTTATATAACAAAATTAGAGGAAGTAAATAAAAAAAATCAAATGCTTCAATTATATATTATAGATGAGATTTTTCATAATAGATTACTATCCGATTAAGACCAATCGAGTTTCCTAAAGAAAAGTTCCTTACCCTGACCTTAGTATGGGAAAACAAGTGAATGAGGCCCTACATGGGGAAAAATTATCAAAAGGAAATGTTGATTGTCTTTATAATATGATTATGTCATGCTTTTGGCCTAGTATACCTTTCATGATAGAAATATTCGAAGTGTTCCTTCTTAAGATTTTCTTTTTTTGCTTTGAATATATATATATATATATATATATATTGGAATAAATAATGCAGGAATAGCCTTGGAAATGCTCAAGGCCAACCCTAATTTTGCTACTGCTAAAGACGAACTTCAAGAGACTACATTGCATGTGTTAGCTCGCAATCCTTCAGCATTTGTTAGTGGAAGTCGGCCAGGGTTGTTAAGGAGACACCTCAATATTCCATGTGAGTTATTCCGACTTCAAAATTCTTAAATCTTGCACAGAATATATTTCTCAATAATGTTGTATATACAGAAAATTCATTTCATGATAAAAATTTTATTTTTTATATTTAATAATGTCTATACTCTATATATATGATATCACATTATTTAAAAAACAATTAACTAACTTGACAGTAAATACACTTTTACATTTGTAATAAATAATGTCAACCATAAAATAAATATATTTAATCCACAAATGATGGAGAATTCACAATACAATATTTGGAGATCAACCAAAGCTAAAATTCAATTCCTCTAACCAACAAAAAAATTCACAGAGCATGAGCAACACCGAGATTAAATCCAACAAAAAGCCAATGCACGCACTGTGAGGACCGTTCTAATAGTGAAGCAAGACTCTTTTCAGCTTCGACATCAACAACATTCATTTTTCATCAAAAACTTAATAAAAATTGTAAAGCCTCTCCGTTTCTATATATTCCTTCTGCTAGAGTTAGTTTAGATTCAATTTCTTTCTTTACAAATGAAAATTTTCTAATTCAAAACATGTGATATGAAATCTCCCCCCCCCCCCCCCCCCCCCCCCCCCTTCTGTGAGAAATTTTAGTCAATGAATTTTATTTTATTTTTTGGAGTTATTTTATGGTTTCAACTTTCAAGAACAATTATTATGGACTTTTTGATTTATTTATTTGGAAAATTCCCACTAAAGAAATTAACATTACTGCATATTTTAAAATTTTAATCATTAAATTAAATTTCATTTATGTTCTTAATAAGCATATCAAATTTTGTGTTAATCTATATTATTTATTATTTGATTTATAAACTTAATTTTATACAGAATTTTAGACTACAAAAACTTAAATTTCAAACATTTTACTAATGAAATAGTTATTAATCATTGATCTTTTAGAAATTTTGTAAGTATAGAAGATTAAGAAGAAAATATAATTTAATGATGAATTAGTCAAAAATTATATCTAATAAAAAGATATTGAGTGGAGTTATAGTCAAAACTTCCTCCTATTCATAATCACCTTTGTAATAAAAATACAACCAAATAATTTATATGTAATTTCTGATATATTGTGTTAACTTAACGATTGTTCCAAAAAATTAACTTTTTAAAAATTGTGAATTTAATTATTTAATCTAACCATTTCAAAGGAAAAAGTATTCATTTATATTGAATCTATTGTTGCCCTAACAACAATATACAATACACGAAACACAGTAGCATGATCACTCTTTATAGCCTAAATCTATTCAATTCTTTTATTAAATTATAATTCACTTTGGTATGGCTACTTCAATTCCAGGGTTGAAGTTAAAAGAAGAAAAGTCGAAGCAATCTCAAGCTCATGAACTACTTAAACAATGTCTTCAAGCTTACAAAGATGACATTGAGAATTTAAACGAAATCTCAGAGCTTTCATTAGTTCTATTTATTGCGGCAGAAGTAGGCAACGTGGAGTTCTTGGTTGAGCTTATTCATTTTGACTTAGATCTATTATGGAAAATAGATGATAAGAAGAGAAGCATATTTCATATTGCTGTTGAGAAGCGCCATGAAAGCATCTTCAATTTACTTGTGGTAGGCTCAATTAGAGATCTATTAGCAGATAGAATAAATGAAGATGGAAACAACATGTTGCATTTAGCTGCAGGATTGGCACCTGAAGAGAAGCTTAATGCCATATCAGGAGCAGCTCTTCAAATGCAGCGAGAATTACTATGGTTTCAGGTATTTATTTATATGATTTGAGTAGTAAGTTTTGAATTGTTTTGTTAGAATATTGATTAAATAAAGATTGCGTTCACCATTCATCAATAGTTTAAGCTTTTAGAATAATCAATCATTTATTACATTTTGTAGAAAATTCATTCATGTTTACACTTAGATTTAATGTCTACCTAAAGTTTCTGAATTTTAAGACTAATCAACTAGTCTCTCACGTGGTATTTCCTTATGATTTGCAATGGAAGGAGGTGGAAAAGGCTGTGAGACCTGGATTCAAAGAAATGAAAAATGGAAACGGGGAAACACCATATGTTTTATTTGCAAAGAGCCACAAGAAGTTAAGGAAGCAGGGAGAGAAGTGGATGATGAATATGGCTAAATCATCTATGGTGGTTGCAACACTAATTGGAACTATAGCCTTTTCTTACCAACCAGATTATAAATTAAACCACCAAAGTCCTAAATTAGGCCTGGCCTATTCGGTTTCAAGCGCAATTGCAGTATTTTGCTCTTCAACATCCCTAATTACATTCTTGAGCATCCTTACCTCACGTTATTCATATGAGGACTTCCTTGTGTCGTTACCGGTTAAGTTGATGATTGGAGTCACTACTCTTTTCATCTCAATTGCTGCCATGATGGTTGCATTTTCTGCATCCTTTTGCTTGAAGAATCATAATCACCAGGAATTGCCATTGATCTTTTTTGTCATTGGTTTATTTGCTTGTGTGCCAATCTTATACGTGTTGCTGAAGTACCGTCTTTTAGTTGACATAGTCCAATGTACCTGCTTTCGGCTTCAGCCACGACATCGTCTACCTTACTAGGAAGTTTCTGATGCACCACTGTGTAGCGAGTGTCTTACATTTCATAGGTCTCATGCACCTGTGAATCCAGCGGTTGTCTTACAACTTGAGTCTGTGAATCCAACACCCACTGCATAAGGCTGGTGTATAAAATAATTTTTGCTACTCTACTAGTAATGGCCATTCAATTGCTACTAGTCAATCTTTTCTGTTGCTTTCCTTTCTTCATGTGTAACATGAATGTGAATAAATTTGACCTATATTATTAATGTTGTATGTTATAAACACAAGTCTTATCTTTTGCATATTAATCTTTAGCATTTCTTTTTCAATAATAATTTTTGGCATCTTTTGAATTATTGTTATGCATTTATATACGATCTTATCTAGCATTCTCCAAATTATAGATACAAAGATACGTAATGATTCAACTGTCACGCTCATTGTTGTACACCCACTTTTCACGGTTTAAATGTGGAAATCATTATTTTTCTTTCTAAAATGTGTATTTCTATATATACAATTATAGATAGTATAAAGTTTAGTTACAAAATTAGTTGTAACTTAAAACTACAACATTACTCAATATCTTTTTATTGAAAGTAAATTTTGATAAATCGACCATTAGATTACATTTTCTTCTCCATGCTTGCAAAATTTCTTGAAAATTAAAGATCAATAATTATGTCATTAATAAATTTTATAAATTGCAAGTTTTTGTAGTTTAAAATTATGCAAAAGATATAATCTTATAGATCATATAATAAATAATATCCGATTGACACAAAATTTAACATGTGTATTAAAAACGTAAAGAACATGCAATTTAATAGTTAAACTTTAGAAATATGTTGTAATTTTAATGATATCAAATAAAGTTGTAACCTTAAACTACACTCACAACCAATTTTGTAACTAAATTTTGTCCATATAGATATTGTGTAAAGTGTAAACAAGTGTATGTAAAATGTACATAAGAGAATATTTCTTGTCAAAGCCTTCAAATGTACATAAGAAAATATTTCACAAAAACCTTTGAAATACCCAATATATTCACAAGCTTCTCAAAGCCTTCAAACTCATTTCTTGTCAAGAAGATTTTGTATTAATTTTCCCAAATATCACAAGTATGTCAAGATAAAAGAATCTTTAAATTTTGCAAATAATGTAATAAATCCATAAAATCCATTACCAAAAATTAAATCAAAGATGCTTGTCCTTTCCATGCTAACAAATCATGCATTTTTCCATATGCAATAACAAATATGATGTACTTATCTTAAATAATTATATCCGTTAAATTTACAACACGATACTTTTTAGGAAAAATACAATTTCCATAAACAGTTTCCCAAAACGTATTTAACCCAAAAACAATGTTTTATGCAATATAGATATTTTTCAAAAATCTCATTAAAAGCTACTTACCTTGGGAGGCCAACCAATTTTACCTCAACTGGGCACCATGAAATCAACAAATCCATCACTAGGTCCATCATCAAAAATCTCAGAACCTAGAAACAAAATGATCAAGCCTATCAATAACAATGTCCATCAGAAAGTACCGTCAAACTTGTCTCCATAGATTGAAAATGCCCCCTAAAATCAAATTAGGGCCTAGAGCTTAACTTAACTATCCAAAGGCATCAATTCCCAAAGGATACCAAACAAGCATACAAATGGTCCAAAGGACCAAAACACAACCAAAGAATTTTAATACACTACCGCAAATAATATGTATTTATTAGATAACATAACACATCACTTAAAAAAATGGGGTAACTAGACTCAAGAATTTATTTTGGGTAATAACTAATAAAACCAAGCCATTATAACAATTCTTATAAATTCCCAAGCGTTCACAACGAAACAACCATGTTTAAGTATTACACTAACTCATGTATTAATAATGTCAATACATATTACATCATGTAGGAATCAATTATAACATCATCAAATCACTTTCAAAGTTCTAAAACTCATTATATATCTCACAAACTCTCGCGTTGAATCAAATAAACAACTATAAAAAATTAAACCCAACCTCATCACTCAATGAGGTAAAATATCAAACACTTGATTTGCAAAAAACACAACCTCAAGGTACTTAAACTTTCATTGATAACACTTTCATTACCCATTTGTTTTAAAACAAGTTCATAGCATCCAAACCATCAATATTTCACATACCCACCTCTCCACAACTCCATGACCTCCAAAACCCATTACCCAAGACAAAATCTTGAGTGGGTGAACACTAGAGCAACATGAGTCAAGACCAAACCAAACTTTTCATTCTAAATAAGAATTTCTTACATAAACCCAATAAGCTTGCTCTAGCATAAACCCCATAGCTAGATTTTACTTAGTTTTGTTAGGAAAATAGGAATTTTACCTCAAATTCCTTGCTTGGCCGAATGGGTCCCTCTCTTCCCAAAATCTTTTCTTCACAAGCAGTGGTGATGGCTTGAAAAGAAACTCATGGCTGAAGTATTTTTAGTGGAAGACCATGGAGAGAGAGAAAGGGATTCAAGTGAAAGGGCAGCTAGAGAGGGAGCGAGACGCGAATGTGAAACAGTGAAAGTGAGGGCAGCTGACTTAAGGGGAAGAAGGCTATTTCCAAGTTTGTCCCTAAAATATACTGCAAGTAAAATTACCAATCTGCCCATCAAGCTTCTTCCAAATTACAGTTAACAACAGGGGCGTTACATTATGAGCCTTCTAAAACTTCTTCTCGATCTGATGAAATTGCTGGGCTAGCCTCATCTCATCTGAAATCTGGACTACACAAAACTTGAGCCTCCACTTCCCTCTGCCTCTGTTACTAGAATATTCCTAATTCACATGCAACTCCAAGATCATAAGCATGCATGGTGTTCTTTCTATCGGTTTGTTTCTGCATAGGGTCAAAACATTATCTAATCAGTGTGGCAGGAGATAGGCTCTAACATCAACATTCTAATATCTACGCATTCAAAGGTCTTAAATTGGTGTTCAGTGATTTAGTCAAAACCTTGTCTATTCGTCCCTAACTATTTCATTTCTTGAATTGCCATAGCTTTCTCCAAGGTCATGAGTTCCTTCACACTACTGAAGACTTTTTTTCTGCTATTTTGCAGCCTTCCTTGGGCACCCCTTGTCAAACTCTAAACTTGCTAGTTGCTAAGGCTTTCATTTATTTGATTGGAGGATAGAAAACTACAGGATAGAAGAGATTTAGTTTTTCTTTGCATGTTTGGTTGGACATTGAAAAGTGATGAGATGCTTCTTCTGTTTTTTTTTTTTTGTGTGTGTGTGTATGTTACCGCCAAATAAAAAATCAAATCCAGGAAAGCCTTATGAAGCTCATTGTCGCTAGGTTTACTTATTGGAATACCTGTTAAGGTGCGACTTGCGACTTGAGTTAGTACTTGCTTTATCTATCATCCTCTTTAATGACCTAATATCTTCCATTATGGCTGCATTCTCCATATATGCTATGCTATGTGTCTGAATACGGTTTACCTCTTGATTTGAGTTCAGGAGCATGGGTGAATCTGAGCTCATTCTATAGGTCTTGCTTGTGAGAAACTGATGCTGGACTGGAGCATAGACTTATGTTGCCATCCATTCCAAGGTTTATTCTCATTCTAGGGACGTGTATTCTACAGTGATGGTCTACTAAAGTGCTCTCTTTATTGCGGGAGCAAGGCCGGCCCAAGAAAATTTGGGCCAGGCTAGGCTAAAATTTTATTTAGGACTTTTTTTTTTTTTTAATGTGCACATTTATTAAATAAAATTATATAATACTAATTAAGACTAATTTAATATAAATATAGAAATTGATGAATAATACTAACTAAACTAAGATTAATTTTATATAAAAGATTGAATATCATAGTTGAACCATAAATTTAAACAAAAAGAAGTAAAAAATTATTAAAAAAAAACTTACTTTAACTTGAATATATGACTATGCATAGTTAAGTACAGTTATAATCTAAATTTTAATTTTATATATTCTTTTTAAGAGAAAGAGATAGATATTATTTGGTATGTGGTTTTGTAGAAGATTAGTTTACAAAAATTAAGGTCTCAAACTATTAGAGGAGATTAGTCATCATTGATGATCTATCACATTTGCAGCATCTTTTTTGAAATGTTTTAAGGTTTCGATTGGTTTAAATTTCTATTGATCTCCTATTTTGGAAGCCTTGTTAGAAATGAAAAAAAAAAATACTAAAAATGTTCACAATATAATATAATAATGACTGTAATTGATGAATTTCAACAATTTAATTTATTTGTATTTAAATTACTTTTTTTATGTGATTGGCGATATGTCAATTAAACATATAGTAAAATTTGTGACATATTTAACATCACTCTTAAAAAAAGTATCAATTATTTTTAAAAAAATTATATTTTTATAAAATTTTGGGCATTTTACGAAGGAAATGAGGTCTTTTTTTAATAGGAAATTTTTTATTTTGTTGTTGGGCCTTAGGATTAGGCCTTGGGCCAGACCTGTGCGGGAGTGCCATGAATAACAAAAGTTGAGAGAAGGTTAAGATTTTGAAACCTTAAAGTAGCAAAATTTATTATTTGTAGGTCATAGTAGTATAGCTAAAATTATATTAGCCATTGATCTCTCTCTCTCTTGAACTTAATTGATTGAATTTATACAGAAAATGAAGAATGGCCTTAGAATGTAGCAATATAGGTCAATTATTTCCAAGTAGCGTGGATCAAAGTTTGTATTACGTACAATGCAGTGATAGAGCCAGAAATGTTTTTTAAGAGGGGCCAAACTAAATACAATATATCAACTTTAACTCATCATAATTATACCATACATTCTTCATAGAATTAAAATTATTTATAAATAAAACTAAAAAATTCAAGTACAATTGAAAAAAAAAAAAAAAAAAAAAAAAACTCAAACAAAAAAAAAAAAAAAAAAAAAACTCAAACAAAAAAGAGCCTAATGGCACATGTTAAATATCTATATCTATACATCTATATAAGAAAGACTAATTGAAGTGCTTGTGTTTGACAAAACAACATAGGAAAGGCTTAAATGGCAGCTTCTCTTTATAAAGCTTAAATTACTTTGTTGCTCTGAGTGCATGTTTGAGCTATAAAAAATATAAGTAAAAAAATAGTCGGAGCCCTTTTTGGTGTTTTTCTCATAAATTCTCCAATTGAATCAATTTTTTGTGGTTTCTTTGATATCTCAAGTTTTTTTTTTTTCTTTTTCTTTTTCCTGTAAGAACTTGGAGGAAAGCGCAGATGATGGAGGGGAAAATCAAGAGCAATTCTTGCTTTGTATTGCAAGTGTAAATCATGACTGAAGATGGCTGTGAACTGAAGATTCAGATATATCAATGAGTGCATATGTATTGTTTATTTTTTATTTTATGTATTTTTGTTCTTTGTTCATGATTTCTCCGCATTATTTTATTTACATTAATTTTACAGTAAATAGCTCTTATATAGTTGTGAAAAGGTGAAAGAAAATATTTTAAGGCTTTGATCTCTAGATTAGTTCAGTACTCAGTAGTGGCTGGGATTATCCATGTTTTCCTAGCAAGGTATGAATTAGATCCTTGATATCAAGAAAAAGTGAGGGGCTGAAAAAAAAAATTTCTACTTAAGATTTTCCCATTATTTTGGAAAAACTAACACTTTTAAATTTTTCATTCCTCTCCCAAAAATTTCAGAAAGTTCCACCAACTCTAAATTTTCCTGATCTTGGAAATTTTGCCCTATTTCTGTTCAAGAAAAAGGAGCCCAATAATCTATTGGAACTCACTTCAAAATAGGTGGTACTTATTATTGTTAATCATCATAACGCATATTTCTATACCAACATGACATACACTGTTAGTGGAGAGTAAATTCCTTATTGTCTATTTTATGAATATACTATTTGTGATAATTACTGTAAGGACTTAAAAAATAAGACCCTTAGCCCAAAGAAAATGGATAATGGCCCAACAAGCCCAAATCAATACATTTGTTAGAAAGTGGATTTTATAAGTATAAGACCCAGTAAGTCAAATATGGGCCACAGTAGATTGGAATCATGTCAGAAAGATAAGAAAACACAATTTGAAAGGAATTATGCTCCTCGGTCAAGCCCGAGAAGGAAGTATTCTTATATTTGCTCAAGCTTTTCTTTTTTAAGTACAAGGAGTTCTCTCTTTTTCTCTCTAATTACATGCCCCATTTCTCACTGGAGCATTTTCCTTATATAGTCTTATTCTTTTCAATCTCAGCCTTCTACCTATTGATTATGTAGATGATCTCCTGAATGCTTGTCCCATCAGAACTCTCCTGGAAACATTATGTGTAGCTATAAAGCTGAATATCACTGTTCAGGCATCATTTTCACATAAATCTGACCAGTTGATTAGGTGCAAAACATTTAATGTGGTGGTAGCAGCCTTCTTCTCAGATATTTCTTAGTTCACTGTTGACTCATTTCTTTGAAGCTTATCCTTAAAAGTATGGTTGCCTCTAGCATGGTATTCTTTAGGCGGCCAGGTTCCAACCTTCCACAACGCCCCCCAAGGAAGTTTGATTCCTCGAGAGACACTACTTGTTCGTTGTTATTTGTTCTTGTCCTCGGCCCATTAACCCACATACTCATCTTACTATTTGATCATCCTTGGGTTCCTTTGCATCCTTGGGTATGACCCATGGCCCAATACTCCTACTCGATTCTTTTATCCCCACAATTACAATATAGATGGTTAGTGTGTGTGTGTGTGTGTGAAAATTGTCTAATTTCATACTATTGGATTAAAGAAAATTTAGATTGAACAACTGTTGAATGAACATGTCCAGCTCTCAACCGATGAAAAACTCAATATCACAAACAGAGTAATAGTGAACACAAGTCAACAATCACGGCTGAGTAATAGTGATTACAAGTCAACAATCACGGCTGAACATAGAAACGAAAATATCTGAGAAACTGAGAGAAAGTGTGAGAAAGGGAGAGAAAGTCAGAGATAGAAGAAAGAGAGAAAAGTTGAATCTAGAAACTTGTATTGATAATTCTGAATTACATAAAGAATAATTACACAACTACAGTGGTTTATATACACCTAATACTTAGCTTAACCGCCCCACATTATGTGGATTACAGTTGCTGGAGGATTGGGGAAGTTGGTTAAAAAATGGTTAAGCTAATCACCAACCAAATCTTGCACCTAAACCAGCAGCTCAGCAATTCTTAAATCAGTCCAAACGCACCGTTTCATTTGACCACAAAACAAGCTTCAGTAAGTAAAACGTTGCGTTTAAATGCCACCTAGATTAATTGAAACGTTGCATTTTGCTTAGCTTTCTTCTTCATGTATACACTCCTTCTTTGTGGTCTTTTTCTTCACAGTCACAGACCTATGTTCAACATCCCCCCTCAAACTGATGGGGGAGGAATCAACCAGAAGTTTGGAACGAAGAAAACAAAACAAAGGAGTAGAAAGGGACTTGGTAAAAATATCCGCAAAATTGTCACGACCTGAAATGAACCCAATTTGTAATGGTTTACAATGAATTTTCTCACGGGTGAAGTGATAATCAACCTTAAGATGTTTGGTGCAAGAATGGAACACCGGATTAGCAGACAAAGCAATTACTGAAATATTGTCGCACCAAATAACAGGAATGTGAGAAAGGTAAATACGAAGCTCCTTAAATAAAGTATGCAACCAAGCCAATTCAGCTGTTGTGGTGGCCAAGGCGTGATATTCAGCCTCTGTTGATGAACAGGAAACAGTACTCTACTTCTTAGCAGACCAGGATATAGAATTAGGCCCAAGAAAAACAACCAAGCCTGTAGTAGAGTGCCCATCTGTAGGATCTCCAGCCCAATTTGAATCTGAAAAAGCAGTGAGAGTTAATGGGCTTGGAGTAAAAGAAATCCCAAAATTTAAGGTGCCTTTGATATAACGGAGAACATGTTTAGTAGCCTCAAGATGTGTAGTAGTAGGATGACTCATGAACTGACACAATTGATGCACAATGAAAGCTATATCTGGACGAGTGAAAGTCAAATATTGGAGAGCACCAACCATGCTCCTGTACTGAGTAGGATCAAAAAGTGTGACTCCATCATGAGGAACTAGCCTTGTGGAAGGGCATGGGGGTGTTTTTGTAGGCTTGGAATTTTCCATATTGAATCTGTGAAGCACATCAGAGGCATATTTGGACTGTGTAAGGGTGAGATCATGAGATGTCTTAGTAATCTAAATACCCAAGAAGTAGTTAAGAGGCCCCAAATCCTTAAGTTCAAACACCATACCAAGAGCTGTAATCAAATTGTGAATCTAAGCAGAATCATTGCCAGTAACTATTATATCATCCACATACAATAAAAGATAGATGATGGTATGATTTGAGCTGTAAACAAATAAGGAACTATCTGCCATAGAAGCAACAAAGCCCAAATGAAGCAAATGAAATGCAAACCATTCAAACCGTGCCCTGGGTGCCTGTTTGAGACCATAAAGTGACTTATATAATTTACAAACATAATTTGAATGAGTAGAGTCAACATATCCTGGAGGGTTGATGCATCTAAACCTCTTCTTTGAGATAGCCATGAAGGAAAGCATTTGACACATCAAGTTGCTTCAAATCCCATTGACAGCTCACAGCAATAGCTACCTGCCTGCTGGAATCAAATTGTGAATGCCCTTTATATGATTTAATGGTAAAGAAAGTAAGTGGTATTTATAATTAAGTACAAGTTTAGTTGCTCTTATTGTGATAACATTAATATTACTTGCCGACACATAAGATATAAATGCTCATGCTCTTATTGTTTCAAAACATGTAAATTCAATTTGCTGCAAGATACATAAAGTTTAAAATATAATGCATTCAATTCATTTATTTTAGGAGAAGTGTAAATTTGTTAAATTGACAATCCATGTATTTTATTTATTCAAGCGAGGAAAGTAAATTTTGTAGAGGACTTAATTGGACCTGACCTACTATTTCATTCTCATTCTACAGGATTTGATCTTAGTAATTGATTTCATGTATGATGTAGATAGTTGTTCTTCAAGGACCGCAATTTTTCATTGGAGGATGGTTTGATTGTAAGTTTGTAACTAAAAGAATTTATAACTTGTACCAAATTTTGATTTGTATATCTTATTCAAATGAACTACCTAAAAAAAAAAAAAAAAAGTACCAAAATGTTATTGCCTACTGGAAAAAGCCTGCCAAACCTATTAAGCATAACTGATAAAGATCCACATAAGAAATAATAAGAAAAGACACCTATAGGAATTTATTATTGTTGTCTTATTGTAGAAACTTGATTTATGCTATACTTGCTTTATCGAACTCGTTCAATATCATGGTTATATCCTAAAGAGATTTCACTTCTTAATGGATTAATATGGAATTAGGATATTTCAACTTAACCTTATCCCAATTTTGTTGAGAGAACAACCCCATTTTTTTACTTGAATTTTGGGACTAAGCTTTGTTTGTTGTTGTTGTAGTCTTGAATTATTTTTTATAGGTCACTGAAATCTTTATTGCCATCTTTCAAAGAGTATATATATATACATGAGCTGTGGGGATGGCAAAGATGAGTCATTATCTATTTGATGAAGTTAATTATATTGGAAAGATGCACTTATCAGAGCCTGAAATTATGAAAGTAGAAATTCTTTTCATTGACCAAGGATAGAAGTGCAATAATGAGGATGGCCAAGCTTAGAACAACGTATTATGGAAAATGCATTTTGTAGCTTATGCTAATGTCACTGAGCCATCATTTTGAATATGGATGATGTTGAATAAATAGAATGTCAAACTGAATCATAGGATGGTAGAATCATGATAAAAGCCTCGTATTTTATATGCACTGTGGGTTGGAAAGCAAGAACAAGTTCATATTGAATCATATTTTATAAGATTTCATATTGAATCATAGAATTTGTTGTGTTTTTAAATTTTAAGACTTTTGGATTAATCTTACTAGCGTAGTTTTATTGTTGCTTTATCTTAAATTTTAATTGCTTAAGTAATCCTCTTCAATTTTCAAGACTTTCTTTCTCTTTATTTTATTTTATTTTACACTTACAGCAAAGGGTAGGGGGTTTGAATCCAAGTTTTCCACATGACTCTCTCTCTCTCTTTCTTTTTTCTTTTTTCTTTTAGATAGTAAAGTTACATGGCTCTTAACCTTTCTTTGTTATCAAAATGTCTTCCACGAAAGGCACCGTTCAAAACTAGTCTATATAAAAAAGGAGAGCTGAGCTGAGCTGCTTTTTTGTTTGACAATTTGACCTCAAAAAAGTTAAACAGCATGAATGTAAAAAAAAGGTGGGATGAGCTTGCTTTTTTTTTTTTTTTTTTTGGGGGGGGGGGGGAGGAGGTTGGTTATGGTTTGTCTTTTCATTTTCTTTATATTTTTATTTTCTATTACTAATACATTCTTGCCCCTAAGGATATTAAAGGCAAAACGACTGGGATGGAAAGAGTTCAAGTTTTTTATCTTCTGAATTTTCCGTGAGAATATTGAGATTAGCAGCAGAATATGTGAGTTACTTTGTTCAAGAGGTGTGTATAGAATTTACTGTTTATGTTAATTTTGTTTTTTTAGAGTCATATTTTTATGTAACTAATATATTCTATGACAAAACATATTTTACTTGTAATTTGGTAGATCTAAGTAGTTTCAAGAATATTATGACAAGTGGTTTTATTGAAGACATGAAGATTACTCAAGAAACAGTACAAGAAAAGCTAAAACAAGTTGTCTCGACACCTCCGATCTATCAAGATTTAATAAACCTCAATACCTAGCTTGACACCTCCTATTTATCGAGCTTTGTGGATTTTGAATTTCCAATTCTGTTTTCAGCCCTTGATGACAATGCTTTTCTAAATTTTGTGCTCTAAGTTCCCCAAGGATATAAAATCAATATTTTATAGCTGTCATCAAATACACAGAGACTGATATTGAGATACACACTTTTGTGAAGTTGCTGTGACTTCTTATGCACTTTAGGGTTATGTTCCAAGCTGCTTTCAAATCTACAATTATGGATTGAAGAACTTTGCATCAAACAACAACAATCAAGTTGTTATGCTGTTAGTCACGAATTGGAATTCATACAAGAAAAAGTTTCTACAGGATCAAGTCTAATTAAAGATTAGCATAAGGGTTTAACTATAGGTTAGTATTTTAGGATAGGACGGTAGTGGAATAAGATTCCTTATACTTGTAACCACTTGTTCTTAATTAGTGAGTTCTTCGAGAGTGGTGATCTGAAATTCCCCTCGTAGGATTTTTGTCTACAAAGGTTTTCCCCATTTGTCAACAAATCATTGTGTCAATTTATTTTTTATTGTAATCTAGTTTAAATTGGTGATTTGTTTGTGTCTCCACGTTATTGCATGCAATTTGAATAATTAATCATCTTGGGTATTTGAATTAATTAACCAAGGTCACATTTCTTTTGCTCAAAAATTACATTGAATAATTGATTTTTAGTTAACGAGATTTGATTGGTAGCTGAGAAATTTATATAAGTATAGAGTAAAGGAAAAGTGTGAAAATTTGTAACTTGTTTGGGGCTTAAATCCGAAACCATGAGAATAATATGAATTTCTTTTTTTCTTTTTATAGTTTGGTCTTGAGAATTCGAGCTAATTTAAGATATTGAATATACGAGCATATTATCAAAGAGCTCAATGCAAAGCACAACAAGGTCCAATTTTTTTTTCCCAGGACCCCAAAATTCAATAGAATCCTATGCTCAAAAATTAATTTGAATAAGTAATCTTTAAGCTCTTTGGTGGATATTGTTCCATGGTGACAGAAACTTAATCTGAGGGATAGATACCCATTGAGTAATCTTTAAAATTTTTATTTGTGAAAATGGTTCTCTTAATTTAAAATTTTGGACTTTGTGCGTGTAGGAATAGATACCCATTGAGGATATGTTTGAGAAACTCCAGGTTTCTTCATAAGATTAGAATCATTTGATACTACCTCTAATTGATCTTGATCAACACGACACATTTACCTTTAAATTCAGCTCAGGAATATAATTATTGTTTGATGGTTTATCTCCATAGCCATCATAACTAATCTATTGAGTATCTATAGCTAGTTCCAAAATTTTAAGATTTAGGCTTTATTGTTGTTAATGGTGGTAGTGTTATATTGCAAATTAGAACGAATATCGTGAAAATGACCTTATATCACTTTTATGAGATGAAGGTAAAATATCTTCTTCTTTTCTTTTCTTTTCTTTTTTGGTTAAGTAAGACGAAGGTAAAATATCATTTTCATTTTAATGTTTAGGTTACTTTTACATATTATATTTATGAATAATTAACTTATAGTTGAGAAAAAAAATTATAGCTGTTTTTTCTCAAAAATAAAAAATAAAAAAGCTTATAGTTATTTTATATTTCTTTGAAATGCAGTTGTTGAACAATTTCTTCTAGCATAGATATAATGGAAGGCTCTCATCTAAAAATACAAATTATGAAATTATAGACCCTAGATTTTAGTTTTAGCATGGCATAATAAAATAGTACTCTTTAAAGTAATTTTGTTACTAGTAAATTTTTGTTTCTCATTCTAAATGTTAAAGATAAATTTAGCTTCTGATTAAAGCAAGCCACGATAGAATTACTATAAATGTTCTTTAATAGTGTTTTTTACGTGTCTTGCATGCACTTGTATCAAAACTAGTAATATAAAAAGGGAAATGCTAACTCCAGTATCTTTTAGTTTCTTTAACTGGATCTTTTAGTTTTACGGAATATGTCATTCTACAAAAATAAATAAATAAAATAGTGGAGTATAAAAGGGCATTGTAGATTCCCAAAAAAAATTATAAACCATATAAATACTTAATTTAATGATAAAAAGTTATCATTAAAAGTAGACATCATAACTAGAAATACTCAAAAGAACAAAAAAGAACACGTGCATATAATATACCAATTACAACACATTTTCTCAGCCGTAAACCACAAAACAGATAGCCTATTATCAAAGCTAAGAATAAAATAATACAATATGCAAGCAAGCTGTAAACCACAATTATTATTATTATTATTTTTTTTTTTTTCGGAGCAAACCACAAAATATTTAGTCTACTCAAAAGTCGAAACCAAGGTTGTCGATTCCGTACTGTACCGATCGGTATGGTCAGAATATACCGTACCGGCCAGCAATCTAGTACGCTTGACCTCCCATTTCGTACCGGAAAAAATACCGGCCGTACTGGCCAATTTCGGGCAATACCGACCGGTACAGAAAAAAGTTTTTTTTTTTTTTTTAAGTTTTGTAATTTTTAAATTTTTGTTAGGACAGAATGGTAACTTATTTGCATTAATTTATTAGTATTATTTGTTTTCTTAGTATGCAATGGTAACTTTTAAGCTTTCTATTTTATTTTTTATTTTATTTTTCCCTTTTAATTGATACTAAAGTCTAAAACCATGAATAATTAGTTCTGAATTGAGGAAATTTTTTATAGTAAACTTTTATATTTATTATAATATATATACACAGACACATACATACATACATACATATATATATATATATATATATATATATATATATTTATATATATTTATAAATATAAAAAATAGCGGTAAACCCAAAACGGTACACCGGTATTGACCGGTATCTGAAATATATCGTACCGGTGGCCAAACCAGTACGGCCTCCGGTACGGTATTGACATCCTTGGTCAAAACATATTGATGTATATTTTTAACATCTGGTTTTAGATATACACTTTAAGCCTTAACATCTCAAACATGCCAAAGAATATATATTATGCTTCGAATTCATATTCCAGCTCTCTCACAAAATGTAGGAATCAAGATCAAAGTTTGTAAAATGTGGACAAAGTGGCAAATTATTTTGTTTACTTTTTCAAAGATCATCCAAATTTTTTTTTTTAAAAAATATGCTTAGAATTAACTAAAATTCTAGAAATTAAGCTTGCATTTCTGTGAGTTGGATCTATGTTTCAAAACCAAATCTTGGGTGTCATATTATCCTGAGTATTTGTTACAAATTACGTGCACATCCAAAACAAAATGGAACAAAGATAAACAAAATAAACAAAATAAATATTAAAAAAAAAGCCTTACGTTGGAACCAAAAAAAATAAAGAAAAATACGGAATCCTTTAAAATTTAAATTAAAAAAATTAATTAAAAAAAAAAAAAAAAAAAACAAACAAACAAACAAACAAATTGGAATAGGGCAATGATAGATAAATTAAACCTGACCTGATTCTCTTTGTCCATGATAGATCGAATAATACCCAGAACTTTCAAGTTGGATACCCCCATGGGCTTTGGCCATCCCCATTCAAGGGTGTGAAACTCTTCACAATGTTGCTAAATCCTTAAATGCCCCAATTTTTCTTGTAAAATCTAATGATATGGAGGTTGTTTATGTTTGTGACCTTGCAACTGAGTGCTGTAGGACTTTTCACTCAAATGTGTTTGATTTAGCTTGTTAACATTTTTGTAATATCTATAATCTATCCCTAATATTATAGTGTAAGATATTTACATGCACAAGTGTTATTTGATAACTAATGTTTATTATAAGTTTCTTCTCTTTTTTATTTTTTTAGTCAAATTATATTTTCCTGATATTTTTTCCCTTCAATTCTTATATTTCAACTTGGGCAAATTACACTATCCTCCCTTGAGATTTGAAGAAATGGAACAAAATTTCTCTCTAAACTAGTTTAGAGAGAAACCATGCAAACTCCTCATATATCTTTATATTGAGTGTGAATTTTGAAAATCTAAACATTGAATTACATGTTCTTATTATATCATTCATGCTTGCAAAATCAAAAATCAATTATTATATCATCAAACAAATGATAAAATTTCAAGTTTTTGTGAACTAAAATTGTGTATGAAAAATAAGTTTATTGATCGAATAGTAAATAACATCTGATTTTAATGAAATTTAATATGTATGTTAATAAAATAAAGAACATGAAATTCAACGGTTAAATTTTCAAAATTTGCACAAAATATATATATAAAAGAAGTTTGAAGAGTTTCTCTCCAAAATATTTTGGAGAGAAACTTCATTCGAAGAAATGACACTCCCCCCTAAACTTGAAGGGAAAAAACACTTTACCTTCTTGACATCCATTTGAGACCAAATTATGTTAAATTAAAAATTAAAGTTAAAGATATTGTATTAATCTACACTTCAGTTAAGGGCAGATTTCCAAAATTACCCTCCCACTTATCCTTAAAAAAATTTCTAAACCCAAAATTACCCTCCATGTTTATCTCATAAATTTTGATGCAAAATGTTGGTGAGGATCGGTTCTCACATAGAGCACTAGCATAAGCTGTGTCATCTCAAATGCCATTTTACTATACATAAACATACTTTATCTATTTAAAAATAACATTTAACATTACACCATACATCAGATCTTTTTTTTTTTTTTTCTTTCTTACAATACATTAAAATAGTATATACAACACCTTAAAATAACCTAAAAAAATTCCTACTATATAAAAATAAATAAATACAATCCACCACCCACTGCCCACCATTACCACCACCCCACTACCTACCCCCATTATAACCCACCATTATTGCAAACCCACGATCATCCAAAATCAACCAACCACCACCAACCGTCGTAAACACAACCCACAACAACCATCCAAAAAAATAGAACCACTAAACACAACCTACAACAATCAAAAAAACACAACCTATAGCAACCACCCTAAAAGACACTTCCAAAACCACTACAACAGAAAGAATAGAGATCTGGACTGTGAACGAGATGGTGGAGGGCGAGGTTAGAGAGGCCTGGACGACGAGATTATGTTGGGAGAGATCGGGTAGAGTTCAATGGAGGTGAAGTTGGCACTTGGTGAGATTGGCTATGGGTAGAGATTGATGACTTGAGAGAGAGAGAAATGAGAATAATATAATAAGAGGAGAGAGAAAAGGAATTAATTTTTTTTTCATTTGCATTTGCATTTGCATCCGTATTATTCCAAATTTGGAATGGTATTGTTCATCAATGCTAAATTTATTAACATTTAAAACATCTTATGTCAGAGGTCTTTTAGTGTTTGGTGTATCAAATGTTAAATATTTAGTATCCGACATACTTGATACTAGTGCTCTAGATATATCTACAAATGACCTTTTAGTTAAAATAGCTATGTCCAATGCTTAATATATATTACTATAAACTAGATCATTTGTTAGCAGAATATGTTTTAAATGTTGTTATTATATTTATGTGAGTTAGATTGAAAAAAGTCCTTGTTTGAACACGCTCTCTTAAATTTTGTTTTTTTTTTTTTACTTAAATTCTAGTCTTTCTTTAAATAAATAAATAAAATCTCATCGAGTTAGTGAAAAAATTATTAGGTCCACCAGGAGAATTGCTAAAGGGGTCCTCCTGGTCCTTCTAACCAATAAAATGCTACTATTTATGCAAATGTGATATCATCTAGTGGTTTTTTATTTTAAATTATTGTATTGATTAAGAATCTGACTCACACACTTGCACAAGTGGCATTATTTTATTGGTTGGGAGTAGGGATGAGCATAGACCCAGCCAACCCGACCCACCCGACCCGAAGGGTCTTGGGCAGGTTGGATGAATGCTTGGGTCGGGTTTAGGTCTGCCTCGAGTTTGGGTTGATCTCAGGTCCAACACGACCCAACAATTCTTTTTTTTTTCTTTTTCTTTTTTAATCTTTTTTGTAACTTTCAATGCCAAATGTTGTTTTTTATATATATTTTTTTATTTAAATAGTAATGATTTTTTCTTGCTATATTTCCAAATATATTTTTTAGCATGATTTGGTTTATTGTAGCATAATTTCCTAAATGATACTAATAGTGAAAATACTTTCCATCCAAATGAAGATTAGAATGGTGATAAAATAATTAGACTTAAAAAAAGAAAAAAAAAAGGAATAACTCTAACAATAATATTTTCCATAGTGAAAGCCAAATTGTTTAAAATAGGTTTTATTTCTGTCCTAATTATACCAAGGATATTATTTATTATTGAAAAGTATATTTCCAAACTAAGCCCTAGTGCTGATGTAAACAAAAATGGTAAAATTTATTTTCTCATTCAATGAGAATTGGGTCAAGATGTACACAAGGAAAAGAAGTTGTAAAATTTTGTTGTCTAATCAAGAAATCACGACCATTAAGCCTATATGATAATAAATAAATTATTGAATTTAATTTTTCCCATTAATGTCAATCACTAAATGTTGTTTAATTTTTCACATTTAATTTTTCTTTTTCTTTTTTAATCTTTTCCGTAACTTTCAATGCCAAATGTTGTTTTTTAAATATTATTTTAATTTAAATAGTAATGATATTTTCTTGCTATATTTCCAAATATAATTTTTAGCATAATTTGGTTTATTGTAGCATAATTTCCTAAATGATACTAATAGTGAAAATACTTTCCTTCATTCCATCCAAATGAAGGTTAGAATGGTGATAAAATAATTAGACTTTAAAAAAAAAAAGAAAAAAGAATATCTCTAATAACAATATTTTCCATAGTGAAAGTCAAATTGTTGTTTAAAATAGTTTTTTTTTTTAGTCCTAATTATACCAAGGATCTTATTTATTATTGGAAAGTATATTTCCAAACTAAGCCCTAGTGCTGATGTAAACAAAAATGGTAAAATTTATTTTCTCATTCAATGAGAATTGGGTCAAGATGTACACAAGGAAAAAAAATTGTAAATTTTTTTTGCCTAATCAAGAAATCATGACCATTAACCCTATATGACAATAAATAAATTATTGAATTTAATTTTTCACATTAATGTCAATCACTAAATTAGTAAAATGATTTCAAAAGAATATTTCCTAAACACATACATACATTAACTTTTTTTTTTTTTTGGAGAAAACATACATACATTAACTTGATAAAGAAAAAAGACATTAATATTTATTATCATAAAAAGTGGAGATCCTTCCAATATGGAAATTTAAAAATAATAATAAAACCATGACAACTTTTAAATGGCAAGTCTGAGTAATAGATTAAGTAATTTTTTCGAGTTGAGTAAAAAAAATTTGTCCAACTTGTCAAACTTGTCAAAAAAAAAACTATCCAACCAGAGACCTTATCCAAGACCCAATAACATCGGCTCAATAATAGCCCCGAATTTTCAAGTTGTGTCAAGTTTAGCTAGGCAAACCTAATTTATGTCAGGTTGGGTCTGGATCATAGTGAACTCAACCCAACCCGACCCAATATCACTCCTAGTTGGGAGGGCCACTTCAACAGTCTTCTTAATGGACCTAATAATTTCTCGAGTTAGCAACTGAACCACTTTTGACTTTTCTTGGGGTTCCACTCAAAACTCACTCAAAGTTCCAAACTTTTAGGGCCCATTTGGTAACAGTGTTCAAGTATTGTTGTTCAATTTTCGGTATTTTGGAAATATGTGTTTGAGTGTTATAGAAATACGTGTTAGAAGTGGTATCGTTGTTCAAACACTGAAAACTATTATTTAAAAAATAGTGCCAAAGTTTTCACTTTTCTCCACCCACGTCCATCAATATTTAAGCAGAAATTGTATGAGATATCCATTGTTCAAATGCATTATCAGAAGATTCACAACGTTTATCGAAGAAAAAAAAAAACCACAATGAAATTATTAAATGATGCTTAGATTACTATTTACCAAGTAAAAATAGTGGTCACATGAGTAAAGAATATAATTCAATTATAAGTTGACAAATATACAAAATTGTAACAGAATATGTAATAAAGGTTGTGAATTGTAGAAAAAAAAATTAAATTTTCAATATTTTCTTTTAATCTTAAAATATCAATTTTACTATTGTCTTTTAATCTTGCCTCCAGCTGACTCCAAAAAGCGATATGTACTAACTCAAAAGAGAAAGACGAACAAGAACATAGATCCCATCCAAAAAAAAAAAAAAAATTAGGTGCAACAAAATCAAAATATAAGAAACCCTATATATAAGTATTATAAGCGGACAAACATATTAAGTAGCTAAAACTTGGGTGGCTTTAGGTTCAAGTTTCAAGAAAGGAGATTCTCACACAAATACATTTATATTATTCTAGAATAGAATTTTTACCTTATATAGAGATAGGAGAAAAAAAAAAAAAATCACAAAAAGTGTGGCCACGATCATAAGAAGTGCCATGTACGTATGAGTCAAGTTTCTTCATCTGGCACGATTTTGTTATGTTTAGGAATTAGGATTCTTCGACGTCTGGAGCTTCTCAAGCGTTGCGGGCTTCTCTAATTTGGGTTGTGGTTTTGAGTCATTTGATGATTTTGTTGAGGATGTTGCATCAACACCACGGAGCTTTTGATCGGCTGATATAGAGGTATGTGAAACCTTCTTCCTTTCCATCTCCATTACCCCCGCCTTCTTCGATTTTTCGTTGATAGGAATGGAATGAATATATTGCTATAATTGGGTACGATGGAGGATCGAGGTTTTTATAGGGCTTTTTGTTTTATTCTGTAACAGCTTACCAATCCTCTAATACTTCATCTTAATCACGTATATTCTTTCCCAAAGAACAAAATATATTAAGAATACATGACCTAACTAGGCGGCCTATGCTATGCTTGCCACCCGAGATTGAGATTACGCACCAGCCAAATTGTTGGATTTTTTTTTATTACTAGGAGATGCCAAATTGTCTTCTTTTTTCTAAACAAAACAAAGCAATGGCTCCCACTTTAAAAGCCAAGATTGGCTTTTAAAGTGGGAGCCATTGCTTTGTTTTGTTTAGAATAAAGACGACACGCTGCTTTTCTATTATTTCTTTTATTAATGAATTTTATAAACAAACAAAACCAAAAAAAAAAAAAAAAAAAAAACAAACAAACAGAAACAACAACAAAATTCATCCCAAACCAAACCAAAAGCCCCTTTTTGAAATATTTGGATAAGTGTCTCTATTTTGCAACTCAACTTTGCTAAAATCAAGTTTTTCCTGCATTGCATCTCAAGTTTTTTAAAATCAAGTTCTACTATGGTGGCAGTGATTGATGTGCTTATCTTGAAAAAAATTTGCTTGTACATTCGTTTTTAAGAAAATTATATTACACTCTTTTTACTCATCTCTCCCTCCCTCGCTCGCCTCTATTCTAAGACTCACCTCTCTCAAAAATCCCTCACTCTCCTCTCACCTTAAGATCACTGGTGCTTTAGCAATCTGCTCCTTTCTCTTCGTTAAGTACAAAATCCCTCTCACTCTTGCCCAATACTCTCTTAAAATCCCTTACACATACTCTCCATCTAATCTCTCTCTCCTTTCTCTGTTTTTCATAATTTGAAATTGATCTCTGAGACCCTAAATTACGGTCTCTAATCTTTGTGTATCTATTAATTTTTGTACTCTTTACTTTTATTTCTGATTGTGAAGTTTTGTTAGAATAATTGGTTGGTAGGTTTAATACCCAAAACATCAAACTTAGAATAAGAAACAAAATTACGCATGCATTTTGGGTTTGTCAGTAATTATTTCTTTGATTAAGTTTTGTTCTTTGGATTAAATGGGATAATGTAATTATTTCTTTGATTAAGTTTTGTTCATTGGATTAAATGGGATGATTTGTGGTTGAGAACAATATAATTTGTTCTTTTTTAAAATTATTTTGTTGTTCAAAAAAAAAAATTATTTTCTACTCTGCGATTTTGAAAATTTAGTTCTGATTAAGTACAAAAAAAATTAGAATTCCTCTGCCTCGATCACGTGCTCCGTTTAAGTATGTGTTGATAACAAATTGTAACCAAACCCAATATTATAATTATATATTGTAGATAGTATTTATTTTTTAAACAATTAAATGGAATGACCAAGTGAAGAGTTGAGAGGATATGACCCATCTTTGTTCAAAGGAAAGACCAAAGGAATGGATGACCAATAATTCATTATCAGTGGTGTATTTTTAATTTTATTTTATTTTTTTTTATTTTTTGAAGAACTTATCAGTGTAGTGTACTATCCCTTTTTAATGCAACTGCTGAATACACAATTATATAGTTCATCAAAATGCCAAATTGCCAATGCAAATGAAAGATTTACAGTGTATGTTGATAAGTTCCTTTAATTCGGTGACTTGCTAGATCGATACGTGTCTTGCCTTTTTTTTTTTTTAATTAATCCCGATTAGAATCCAGAGAGAACAATAACCAAATCAGGTAATTATTAACAGACTTCAAAGCATTTTTGGAACAAACCCACGAGAAAAAAAAGCCATTGACCATGAAATTTTATATATTAAAAAAAAAAAAAAAAAAAAAAAAAAAAAAAAAAAAAAAACACGAAGGAAAGGCAGTGATCATATTTACCTAGGAATAAAACACACAAGTCGCAGTCGGAGTCGGAACGCAATTTGAAACGGAACGCAATTTGAAATGAAACCCAAAGATTCACAAGGTGGATGCTCAAACTTAATCTAAAAAAGAAAAAGGATTTCACAAAATATAGATCCAAAACAGAACAAAAAAAATTGGAAAAAAAAAAAAAAACATACAAACATAAAACAAAAGCTTGAAAAAAAAAAAAAAAAAAAAAAAAAAAAAAAAAAAAAAACACTAGATTATAATTGAATAAAATTAAATTAGGCAAGTTTCAATTACCAAAAAAAAAAAATATATCAAAGCCATCTCCAGCAATTTAGGGAAGTCCAAAATTTCAACTCTTTCTCTCTCTCTGTCATGGCCAAAGTGATAGCTGCATTTTGAACTCATAAAATCAAGTTCTAACCTTGACTTGTTGATAGTTAATGTGTTAGAGCATTCACATTAGTCTCCTTAAACTAGTTTGAGGCTAAAATTTTGGCTAAAAACAATCAAAAACCTCACGCATCAAACTCCACCAACTAACTCAAAAAAATTTAAGAGGAACAGTACTTGTTATTTGTGGTGAGAATGCTACTCCTCGCAAATGCTAAAGAAATCATTTTTTTATTCTTTTCTCTTTTATCCTTTCCAAAATCAAACTTCAAAGCCGAATTCTTTTAAAACCCTGAAAGCTAATGTCAATAACTTATTTTTAACTACCAATGACCGAAAATTAAGATTTTACCAAAATAAAGAACCGTCTCTGGACAAGTGTTGTAAGGTGTCTAACACCTTCCTCACACATAACTAGACTTCTGAAATCAAGAATCAAGATTTTTTACCATCTATATTAGATTAACAAAAATGACATTTTTTCTTAGCCTAGGATCGGTATAAAATCAAATAGAGTCAGGTGATCAATCATATCTTAAAAAAAAAACCCAATGATTGGCGGCGACTTCACTACCTCCAGTAATAATAGATTAAAAATGACTTAATTCAATCATACACCAAAGATTACCCATTTTTCACCCTCTTTCATAGCACCCAAACTTGTGTCACAAGAAGGAACTGCCCCCTTCAAGGAAGGCGGGAGGCATGCGCTTCGCCACAATGGGTGGTCGACCGCCACAAGACATTGACACCAAGTAGATGTGGTTTTGGACCTTTTAATATTAAAATTTTGAATAGATTTAAAAATAATATTTAAATGAAAGAGTGTTATAGTATTGAAACTGATGTATGTGTATAAAAACAAGGTGAAACTACAATGTTGGTCCCTCAAGTTTACCATATGTGCTCAATTGGTCCCTCAAGTTTGAAACAAGCACAATTAATCCCTCAAGTTTTAAAATAGAGTTGTATTAGTCCTTTTACTAACTGTCATTAACGGTGTTGCTTACATGGCTAACAGAACAATGACTTAGTATTTTTTTTAATGACGTAGCATTTTTTATTAAAAAATTACAAAATAAATTTACACAAACAATATTTACAACCCAGTACCAAATTAAAAAAATGGTTCTTATTGATTGTACAAAGCATTGAGCTACCGCCAGTGAGATGCACTTTCATTCTAAGCCCAAGGAGGAGGCTCATCCAAATCTGGCCTAGCCCATAAAGGGATTTTACTTTCTTCTTCTTCCTCAGTCTTCTTGTTGCTTGACTCTTTAGAACTTTCAGTCAGAGCAACCACACAAATCTTACCACATCATGGGTTTCTTTTTGCTTGGGATAGGAATGATCTCGGGTATAATGGATTTTCTGCTCTGGGAGTGAGACGATTATTATGTAGTACTAGTATTCGATTTGAACACAACAAGCTTGCTACCACGCTTCTAACTTTTATATTGCGTTGCGTTGGACTTGGCCCTTTCTTTTGTTTCTGTAACTCAAAAGAATCAAGATAAGAGATCAATTGTATGTATGTATAGTGATAAATAAATTAATTAAACAACGAAGGAAAGAGATATGATATCATATGAGACATTGAGGAGGAGAGGGGAGAACCCGGGTTGTAAATTTTGTTTGTGTAAATTTATTTTGTAATTTTTTTAATAGGAAAATGCCACATCATTAAAAAAAATGCCACATCATTAAAAAAAAATGTCAAATCATTGTTCCGTTAGCCATGTAAGTAACACCGTTAATGACAGTTAGTAAAAGGACTAATACAACTCAATTTTAAAACTTAAGGGACTAGTTGTGCTCGCTTCAAACTTGAGGGACCAATTATGCACACAGAGTAAACTTGAGGGACCAACATTGTAGTTTCGCCTAAAAACAAAGAATAGTTAAACAAAAAAAATAGAGTTTTATGGATTAGTTTTATATTTGAGGAGAATAACGTAAATGCCTTTAGTTTCTTAAAATATTCCTAAATAAAACTCGATTTTATTAAACTTGAGTTTCATGCAAGAAATTAAATAATAAATAGAATAGTGTTATAGGTAATAGGGTACGTTTGGTACACTGAATGTAGATTACATTAGGAATAGTAATCTTTATTATTGAGAATAGAAAACATTGTAATGAAATAACTATTACTATTTATAAGTTTGGTTGTTACATATGGAAAGCTTCTAAAAGATGATTGTGGGGTCCGGCCCAAAAATAATGGGCTATTCCAAATTCAGGCCCGTCCGAGGAGCGTTCTGTCCGAAGAGAAACCACATATGAAGCATTACTCAATCCCAATAAACGCCAAGGAAACCTGTCCGAGGAGTAACTCCTCCTCGGACATCACGAAGCCCAGACGAGGAACTCTCCCCAGCCATTTCAGTTCATCCTCCCAACATATAAAATGAATAAAATCCAAAATATCTCATGGAGAGCTACCACCACATTAATTGCGCCCCAACCACCCTCTTGGCCACATTAATGAGGAAAAGACCCCTGAACAGTACCGCCTTGGCCTCTGCAACTCACAAAGGGAGAGATGAGGGCGTCTGATGGGACAGGTACTCAAGTAGATGCTTAGATGATCAACAAGTGTAAGGTTGAGATGAGAGGAGGGGAACTATATAATGTAGTGGAGTCCCCCAAAGAAGGGGACGGAGAAACTGTATTAGGAACGGAAGAAATAGAATCATACGTGAGAGATTCATTCTTGTGTCTTTATTTTCTGCAACCATACTGTCCATGCATCAGACCGAATAGGCTCACTGAGGCCAAGTTCTTTGACCCATCCTCTACAAAATAATATATTGTGGGTTGCGCTTTGGGCCAAGGCCTGATCAATAGAATTTGGGCCAGGAAAATCGTGCAACTACAATTGGCGCCGTCTGTGGGAAGAACTAGGGCATCAGCTAGCACGACGGTCAAGCATGGCAGAACTAGGTCCACACCAGGAGAATCCTCACCAGGCTAACTCCCAACAGACACAACCCGCCGAGTCTTAGAGGCAAAATAACCCCGTCAACCCAGGCCACAGGGGAAATCGTGAGGGAAGTGTGCATACTATCCGGATAAGCCAGAGTCACACTCAGATAGGTAGTCACGTGTCCTAGAGGCGAAATAGTCACCAGGCCATGCAGCGAGAGATAGATGATCTGAAGAGGAAGCTACGACGGGCACAGCGAAGACGATCTCCTTCAGACTCAGACGAGTCCTCTAATGCGGAGGATGTGAGTTACCGACGGAGGTCAAGGACCCCCCCCAAGTGAAACCTTTTCCTACGAAAAGGAACCACGCCCTGTACGGAAGTATGAGAGCACATCCAGCAAAGGTTCAGGGAACGACGCCATGAAGAAGGCGTTGGACCAGGTTTCAAGATCCCCCTTCACGTATAGAATTGAAGGGGCTAAGCTGCCTCGACGTTTCAACCAACCGGCATTCGCCATCTATAACGGTCGAGCAGACCCGGTAGAGCATGTGAGTCAATTTAACCAAAAGATGGCGATCTACTCGCAAAATGAAGCCCTTATGTGTAAAATCTTCCCGTCCAGCTTGGAATCAATGGCGATGAGGTGGTTCAACGGCCTGAAGACAAATTTCGTAAGCTCATACAAGCAGCTCACTCGGGATTTCTGCTCCCGCTTTATCACCAACACCAGAGTCCCCAGGCCCCTCGGTTCGCTATTGTCCTTATCCATGCACGAGGGAGAGACTCTGAAAGCATACTCAGATAGGTACTGGGAAGTGTATAACGACCTGGATGACAACCATGATGCTGTCGCTATCAGCACATTCAAAAGCGGGCTCCCCACCGACCATGGCTTAAGGAAATCCCTCACTGGTAAACCGGTTGCCAACATTGATCAGTTGAGGGATAGGATCGACAAGTACAAAAGAGTGGAGGAAGATCAGCTGCAGGGGAGGGGAAAGGAGAAGGTTATCCCCCCCAAAGCAAATGATTTCAGGACGGAACGACACAACCCTGGTCAGCCGAGGAGAGATTTTTCGCGGCAGGCTGGGCAGAGCAGCCCGCAAACAGTAAATGCCGTATTCAGAGAGCCAGTACAACAGGTACTGGAGAAAGTAAGGGATGAGCCCTATTTCAGATGGCCGGAAAAGATGGCTGGAGACCTTTCCAAACGTAACCAGAACCTGTACTGCCACTATCATCAGGACCATGGGCATACTACTGAGGACTGCAAGAATCTACGGAATCACTTAGATCAGTTGGTCCGAGAAGGAAAGTTACGTCAGCTACTGCACCCATCGAGTGGCCATCCCGGCCAAGCAACACAAGAGCCTCGAAAGGACGTGTCCTTAAGACCCCCCACTGGGACGATACATGTCATCCTCGCTGCACCAGGAAGAACGGGGCCGCCCATCCCCAGGGTGTTAGCTGTTGATCGGCTCCCCTCCGAGGGCAGGCAAAGGGAACCCAAAAGGTCAAAAAAGGGAAGCTCTTTGATACTGGGATTCTCGGATGAGGATAAGAGAGGAACTATTCAACCTCACGATGATGCCTTGGTGGTCACGCTGAGGATTGGGGGCTTCGACGTGAAAAGGGTGTTGGTGGATTCGGGAAGTGCAGTAGAGATAATGTACCCCGATCTATACAAGGAGCTGAACCTGAAGCCGGAAGATTTGACAGCTTACGATTCTCCCCTTCTCAGTTTCGAGGGAAGGATTGTTACGCCAAAAGGGCAAATCCGACTACCCGTGCAGACTGGGGCGGAGATAGTGGAGGTAAATTTTATTGTGGTCGACGCTTATTCACCTTACACCGCAATAGTTGCAAGGCCATGGATCCATGCCCTAGAGGCCGTGTCCTCCACACTTCACCAAAAAGTAAAATACCCATCCAGAGGACAAGTAGAAGAGATCCGAGGAGATCAGGCCGTATCCAGGCAATGTATGGTGGCCGCCGTCTTACATCGGCCCCATGCCGAGTCCTCGGCCCCTGAAAGTTTATAGCAATCAGCCGCCTCGGCAGAGCAAGATGATGGACTAGCCGAGGAGATAAGGTGTGAAAGTTTAGATAAAATCGCTGTCAACGACGACCCGGAGAAGTTCTTTCTGGTCGGCTCTGAATTGCCCTCTCAAGAAAAGGAGGAACTGGTCAGATTTCTTAGAGAAAATGTCGACGTGTTCGCATGGGATGCCTACGACGCCCCGGACGTTGATCCTAGCCTTATTTGTCACCACCTGAACGTCAACCCCTCTTCCACTCCGAAGAAGCAGCCACCCCGACGCCCTTCAAAGGAACATGCTAGTGCCGTAAAAGACGAAGTGGCAAAACTAAAAAGAGCGGGGGCTATTAAAGAGGTCTTTTACCCGGAATGGTTGGCAAATACTGTGGTGGTAAAGAAGAAGACAGGGAAATGGAGGGTCTGCGTGGACTTCACGGACCTGAAAAAGGCGTGCCCAAAGGACCCATTCCCCTACCCCGAATTGATCGATTGGTGGATGCAACCGTGGGGCACCCTCGAATGAGCTTCTTGGACGCCTTCCAGGGCTATCATCAGATACCCCTTGCACTAGAGGACCAAGAGAAAACGGCTTTCATGACGCCCATCGGAAATTATAATTATAAGGTGATGCCGTTTGGGTTAAAGAACGCAGGCTCAACCTACCAAAGGATGATGACTCGGATGTTTGAACCACAACTGGGCAAGATCATTGAGGTTTATATAGACGATATGGTTGTGAAGAGTAAAAGGGTGTCCGAGCACGTGAAGGACCTCGGAACAATCTTCACTATATTAAGGGAGCACTGGTTGCGGCTGAATGCCTCCAAATGTTCATTCGGGGTCGGGTCTGGGAAATTCCTAGGGTATATGGTCACCCACAGGGGAATAGAAGTAAGTCCCGACCAAATCAAAGCCATTAACAGCCTACAGGCTCCTCGGAATCCGAAGGAAGTACAGAAGCTCACTGGCATGATTGCGGCGTTAAACCGGTTCATATCGCGATCGGCGGATCGATGTCGGCCTTTCTACCTCCTGATAAACAAGTGGAAAGAGTTTGAATGGTCGAAGGATTGCGTTCAGGCTTTCCAGCAGCTTAAAGACTACCTGTCCCGACCACCCATCATGTCCAGCCCTGAGGCAGATGAGGTGCTGTTTGCCTACATCGCCGTAGCCCCCCACGCTGTAAGCCTAGTACTGATACGGGATGATAATGGGGTGCAGCGACCGGTGTACTATGTGAGCAAATCACTACATGAGGCCGAGGTACGATACCTACCTTTAGAAAAGGCAATTCTGGCGATAGTGCATGCAACCCGAAAACTTCCTCATTACTTTCAGGCGCACACGGTCATCGTTCTAACTCAACTTCCCCTTCGAGCAGTGCTTCGAAGCGCTGACTACACCGGAAGGATCGCCATGTGAAGTGCGCTTTTGGGGGCCTTTGATATTAAATATATGCCCAGATCCTCCATCAAAGGACAGGTCCTCGCAGACTTGGTAGCGGAGTTTGCTGAGCCCTCTATAGAAACAATAACCGAGAAGAAAGACATGGATGGAAAGTCGGTTGGTGCGATTTCAACAGGGAGGAACACGCATTGGAAGGTCTATGTAGATGGCGCAGCTAACCAGAGAGGGTTAGGAGTTGAGATAGTTTTAATATCCCCGGACGGTGCTGCCATTGAAAAATCATTGAGGCTCGGATTCTCGGCTACGAACAATGAAGCTGAATACGAAGCCTTACTTCAAGGGATGACGATGGTTCAAAGATTGGGCAGAAGAATAATAGAAGCGTTCTCGGACTCCAGACTGGTAGTCGGACAAGTGATGGGTGAGCTGGAAGCTCGAGATACTAGGATGCAAGAGTATCTGGGACAAGTCAAGCGGCTGCAGACGAATTTTGAGTCCTTCAATCTGACACACATTTCCAGGAGTGTAAACACCCATGCAGACTCACTGGCCACTCTCGCCACATCCTCGGCACATAATCTGCCGCGAATGATCTTGGTTGAAGATCTAGCCCAAGCAAGTCCCATCAGTAGAAGCCCGGCCAGAGTCCATCAGATCAGAAAGAGTCACAGCTGGATGGATCCCATAAAGAACTTCCTTCAAAACGACGTCTTGCCGGAGGAAAAATTGGAAGCCGAGAAGATACGTAGGAATGCTCCTCGGTTCTGGCTGTCAGAGGACCACAAACTATATCGGCGCTCTTACTCTGGACCGTACCTACTCTGCGTACATCCAGAAGAATCTGAATCTATACTTGAGGAGTTACACGAGAGGATTTGTGGAAGTCATACCGGAGGGAGGTCGCTGGCGCACAGGGCACTTACCCAAGGGTATTGGTGGCCGAACATGCAGAGAGAGGCCCAAGAATACGCTAAGAAGTGCGATCAGTGCCAAAGATTCGCCCCGAATATCCACCAACCCGGAGGAGTTCTCAACCCCCTCTCTAGCCCATGGCCGTTCGCACAATGGGGCCTTGATATAGTTGGACCCTTCCCCAAAGCTGCAGGGAACAAGCGGTACATAATAGTCGGAACTGATTACTTCACTAAATGGGTGGAAGCTGAACCCTTGGCCAACATTAGGGACGTGGACGCCCAAAAATTCATCTGGAAGAACATCATCACCCGCTTCGGGACTCCGCGTACACTCATTTCCGATAATGGTCTGCAGTTCGACAGTAAGAACTTTAGGGAGTATTGCCGCGAGTTTGGAATCATCAACCGATATTCCACCCCCGCCTACCCTCAGGGAAATGGGCAGGTCGAAGCTGTGAACAAGGTCATAATGAACGGACTGAAGAAGAGACTGGACGAGGCAAAGGGGAGATGGGTAGAAGAACTCCCCCACGTCTTACGGACTTATCGGACGACGCCGCGACGATCGACCGGTGAGACCCCCTTCTCGATGACTTATGGGGCTGAGGCCGTGCTCCCGATCGAGAACAACTTTCCCACACCAAGGTCTAGATCGTTTACCCCAAACGATAACGACGAGTTATTGGAACGGAGTCTGGACCTAGCCGAAGAAAGAAGGGAAAAAGCGATGATTCACATGGCCTATTATCACCAGAAGCTGAGACAAGGGTATGATGCTAACGTCAAACTGCGGCATCTGGGTCCAGGTGATCTCGTGATGAGGAAGATTCTTGGCAGCGCAAAGAACCCCTCTTGGGGCAAGTTGGGGCCCAATTGGGAGGGACCATACCGTGTCACATCCGTGGCCGGAAATAGGCGCTACTACCTAGAAGATTTAGATGAAAAAGCTTTAGCTCGATCCAATGGAATGTATACCTTAGAAATATTATTATTAATGAGATGGCTAGCATCGTTTCTTTCATGCAGATCCGCTGCTTTGCTGGTCAGCTGGCAACTATTCATGTTTTTTAAACAGAACCTTAAGTCCTTAATGGCGCTCGGACACAGACTTAGGGAAATTATTACTGACTCAATTGACTAATTTTGATAAGTATTAACAGAACCTAGGTCCTGCGGCTTCCTGGACGCATCAACTTATGGAATTATTACTTAAGCATAACTATTCATAGTTTTATCACAGAACTAGTCCTCATGGCTTCCGGGACCAAAAACGTTAGGGGAATCTATTACCATTAGAATTTTGATAAGTTTTAAACAGAACCTAAGTCCTACATGGCTCCTCGGACCACAGACTTAAGGGAAATTATTACTCATGACAATTTTGATAAGTTTTAAACAGAACCTAAGTCCTGCATGGCTCCTCGGACCACAGACTTAGCGGAAATTATTACTCATGACAATTTTTATAAGTTTTAAATAGAACCTAAGTTCTGCATGGCTCCTCGGACCACAGACTTGGGGGAAATTATTACTCATGACAATTTTTATAAGTTTTAAACAGAACCTAAATCCTGCATGGCTCCTCGGACCACAGACTTAGCGGAAATTATTATTTAAGGCAACTATTCATAAGTTCTAAACAGAATCTAAGTCCTGCATGGCTCCTCGGACCACAGACTTAGCGGAAATTATTACTTATGATAGATTGGGAGGTTATTACTTAAAGGAAATCATTTTAATGCGCAGCCCAAAAACCTATTTTATTTTGACCGTTTACCTGTATCTACATCGTTGCAAATGTTTAAAAAAAAAAAGAGCGCTACTGACATACATCCATAGTAAGCAAAACGAACATTTTATATTAATATTCCAAGTACATTAGAAAGAGAGGTCCTTACAAAAGAATGGAAAGATAGGACGACTCTCATTCAAAAAAAAAGGGAAAGAGTACAAAGATCAAAAGCCTAAAAGGCTAAGCCTTAGCAGGAGGATCTTCTTTCTGCTCGGGCTGAGGAGGAGGAACCTCGATGGTAGAGTCTGCGGCGGGATCCTTCGCCATATCAAGCACGAGGACGGCATCAGGCACCGCCAGGTCCTGCTCTGAAGCCACTTGGGCGCCATCAGGATTCTCTCGGATCTCCTGAGGATAGAAGATGTTCTCGGGCAGTCTTAATGCCGAATCCGCAGGAACTCCTGCAGCATCGAGAGCATGAGCCCATGAAATACTGCAATAATCCCTGCACACCTCGGGGATCTCCTCGGATAGCCTGGCCTCCGTCTCTTCGGCCCCGAGCTGGCGAGCAGCATTCTTCTCAGCCTCTATAGCCTCTCGGATCAGCTGGGCCTCCTCTTTGACCCGCCACAGCTCATCCTCGACTTTTTGCAGAGCAATCTTGAGGTCCTGCACTGCCTGCTTCTCGGTGGCGAGGTTAATCTGGGTCGTGAACAGTTCTTTGCGCTGGTCCTCCGCCTGGGTCTCGGCACTCTTCAAACCAACCTCTGCAAATTTGCGCCGGTTCTCCGACTCCTTGAACTTGTCCATGAGTTCACCGTGATCGTGCTTGAGGGACCCCAAGGTTTTCTCCATCTCCGCCCGAGCCTGGTTCTCGACCTCAGCCCGACTACTGTTACCGCGGCAAAATTCCTCAGCCACAAATACCTGCTGAGTAATCTACAAACGAAACAAGATTGCTTTAATCTAACGAGGTCAAAAAAATTAATGAAACAGTAAAAAGATTACTTACCATCGCGAGATCCCTTTTAAGGGATAGGAAGATCTCGGGCTGAGAAAACCGCCTATAAGCCTCCATGTCCCGAGGAAGGAGTAGGGGTTGCTCTAAGGCCTCGGCCACGTACCCTGCTCGGCCTCGATTGTACTCTCGGACTGAAGCATTGTAGGGGATGGCAACCCCATCCAGCTCCAACTTGAGGCTCCATACACGCGGGGTAACACGTACCTCCGCAAGGTTCTCCTCGTCCCGACTCTCCGAGGAGTTGCCCCTTCTGCTCCTTGGCGCGCGAGTGGTTTTTTGCTGCTTGGTCGGCTGGGTGACCACCCCGCCCTCCTCAGGAGTGTTAGCCGGCCTTTTCTTCTTTAAATCCGGATTAGCCTTAAGGCCAAGGTCCGAGGTGTCCGGAGGGGCCACAGGAGGGAGGGTTTTGACCTTTGGTGGAGTTGGTCCCTTCGATGACTGTCCTTTCGATGACTGGCCTTTCCCTCGAGAGGCCATCAACTCCTTTAGAGTTTTTCCTTTTCCTGCCATGGGCTCTGTCTCTTCGTCCGAAGTGTCGTCCGAGCAGATAACAATGGAAGGAACGCCAACTGCAGAATGCCGGTCCCGCTCTCCTTCAGGATCGGAAAGTTCCACCAAGGGGGTTTGTTGAACTTCCTCCTCAAAATAAAACTCGTCTATCTCTTCCTCAAGGGAAAGACGAGATGACTCAGCTTCCTCTTCAACCTGAACGGCAACACCGGGCTCGTTTGGCGGAGGTAGCTGCTCTGCTAAGTAGGGATCTCTGACACCGGGCAACACAACTGGTGGCAGATCGTGATCAGCTAGGAACCCGTCCTTGGACACGTCAATCCTAGCCAACCTCGGACTGCCAGCCCTTATAGCGTGACCGATAGCCTGGAAAGAGTTGCTCAGAGGTTGATAGCCCAAAACCAGATGGGCCGCACGCAACTGTCCATCCTCAGAAACGTAAATCTCTGACCTAAGAAGGTAGTTCAACGCTGGCACGTTCACAAAGTTCAACCGAGGAGCGACGTGAACTTTATCTGCAAACAACCAAGAAAAGTGGGGTTAGTACATGAAATTTTCCAATTACAAAGAAAGCAAGAAAAATAACCCCTCAATACTAAATCCTTTCCCAAAAAGGACCGATCCTAAAAACGCCGCACCTGGGTTTCCTGCCCGAGTTGAACAATGAATACCGTCGAACCACTCCCCAGAAGCAATAAGGAAATCATTCTTCACGGTCTTATTGGATATTGGGAGACAAGAGATCAACATAACGTCCTCGTTCCGGGATTTAAGATAATACCCATCATCCCCGAGGCGGTGACATTCGTACAGATAAGCCACATCGTGCCAAGTAAGGTCTAGATTCATCCGCTCGTCTAAGACATCTACACAGCCTAGTATCTTGAACATATTCGGGGCACACTGATATGGCGTCAACCTATGGTTGAACAGGTATTCCCTTGTAATCCTACGCATGGGAAGTGTCATCCCTCCCTCTATGAAAGTAATCATGGGGATAACAACTTCTCCCATACCTCTCTCTGTCAATACTCCTTCAAAAGGACAGTACTGCAGCCCAACCCCCGGGGGAATGTGGTATTTAGACCTAAAGGCCTCCATAGCGGCTGGAGTTTTTACTAATTTCTCAAATCTACCCATTTGAACTGAACTGAGGAAACGAAAGTAAAGACTGAGAAGAAAAGTAGAGTCCGAGGAGGGAATTGAAACAGCGAGATGAACGAAATGTACTGGTACCTTCACAAAACGCTCAATGAAACGCCTGGAAATCTCTCGTGGACGAAACGCTTCACAAAAAACGGCTACGGTGGCGTAACGGACGCAAGTGTTCGTATATCTCTGGGGTACGATGGAGTTCTCTGGAAGCCTCTGAGGTTTATGAAATGCAGATAAAAAGAAGAAACTGAACCCCTATGACGTCTTATATAGGCAGGAGGAGAGAGAAAAGATCACTCCTGCCTAAAAATACGAGAAAAAACGATGGTCGTTCGATCTACGCCACACCGTTGGATGAGGGAACATAACGCCTCCAGAAGTTAATGGCCGCACCTCGTAAATTGTAGCGCGTCAAAAGTAAC